>NC_047662.1:10835961-11050066 GCF_011762505.2 Arvicanthis niloticus | reverse complement strand
TTCTTCCAAGAGTCCCCAAGCTCCATTCACTGTTTGTCCATGGGTCTCTGAATCAGCTGCTGTGTGGAGCCTCTCAGAGAATAGGAATTCTCGCCTCATGTCTGCAAGCAGAACACAGTATCAACAATAATGTCAGGAATTGGTGGTTGTCCATGGGAATGGTCTCTGGTTGGGGGACATTGTTATTTTGCTATTCAGTCTCTGTTCCATGTAGCATCCTGGCATTTCTTGTACACAGGATACATTTGTAGTCATGTTTTTGTAGTTGGGTTATTGTTCCCATTACTGGTGTTTCTGCCTGGCTAAAGTAGATGGCCACTTCATGTTCAATTTCTCCTATGCTGAGAGTAACAGCTAAGGTCAACCCCATATATGATTGGGCACCTGCCTTATCTCAGTTTACTGCCTGATCCTGAACATATCCCAACTTCGATCCCAGTCAGCTGAAACTTCCATTCATTCTCATTGACATTTTATATCTTTCCTGTCTCTGCCCACACCTGATCCTGACCCCAAGCATTATCTTCCCCACCCTCACTCCCACCCCATTTCCTCCTTCATCTGCCTATGATTATTTTATCCTCCTTCTATGTGAGATTCAAGCATCCTCACTTGTTCCTGCCTTCTTGTTGAGCTTCTTTGGGTCTGTGGAGGATAGCATGAATGTCCTGTATATTGTATAATGTCCACTTTTTAGTGAGTATATACGATGCATTCCCTTTTCCAACTGGGTTATCTTACTCAGCATGATATTTCCAAATTCCTTTGACTTTCCTGCACAATTTGTACTGTCTTTGATTTTAATAGCTGAATAATATTCCACTGTGCAGATGTACTACACTGTCTTTGGCAGTCTTCAGCTATGACCATCTCTGGCGTTTCTAGTTTGTAGTTATTAACAGAAAGCTGCTATAAACATAGTTGAACAAGTATCCTTGTGACATGGGGGAGCATGTTTGAAGTCACCAGAGAATGTGCATATCATTGGGATATTACTCTGCTCAGGATGGCTTAACTTGGCCCAGAGGACTCATCATGTGGCAAAAATAACTTGGCTTATCATGTGGCTTCTCTGTATAGTTCAGGACACCCAAGTCTGTTTAAGTGGAAGGAGAGGTGGCAAGAGAATTGAGGGTCCCCTGAGATAGAAGGATGTTCTAGGTATTTTGAATTGTCCCAGAGGTCTTCTTAGTGAGCAGGTGTTGGGGACCACACTACCCGAGCTTTGGGGCTACTATGTTGCTGTCCACACTGCTTCATCTTTGGGGCTAAGTGCTCTGGTCAAGAGAGAGAGTGGGGATGGAGGGGCAAGATACTTGAAGAATGGAGACAAGACAGGGTGTGTGGTCAAGTATCGTTTACTGTCTCCCATAGACTATATTCACCACCTTTTATCTCTCATTGACCTCTCCTATTGACTTCTATTGACACTATTTGACTTCTTTTATTGACCTCCTACTATTGACTCTATTGACACTATTACAAGAAAATCCTGGGTATTTATAAGCACAAGCAGGAGAACACAGCTGAAGGCATTTTACCACATGCACCATGCAGGTGGGGTCACTAAACAGAAAAACAAGCTATGTGGGATAAACAAGATGTTTGTCAGAGTGTGCTTCAGCTGTTGTAGGCTGTTGATAAGCAAGTCTCTATCAGGGTATATGGCTCCAGATGGCTGCAAAGATGATAGCTGCTTTCTAGCCACTTTCTGCTAAAAGTCGACTCCCAACAAGCAGAGAAGATGTGAGAGGGAATGGACGCTTACCTGTATGGTTTCTGACCCACAGGTCTGCTGAAGGTGGCAGGAGATTGCATATCCAGAGGGAACATGGTGCTTAGGGCAGATTAGGAGGCCTGAGAGGACTCAATGAGCAGGGAAGATGGTGGAGAAGGGAGGGTTACCTGAATGGTTCAGGTTCCCCAGGTCTGATGAAGGTTGAAGGAAAGCTGGTGGGAAGAATGAAGGAAGACTTTGATAGAAGGCTGCTCAGGGCCTCAATGCATTCAGTCTCTCAAAGAACAGTTTAGCATTTAGCATGGCTCCTGCTTTTAAATATCATGGAAGAAAAATTTTATTCATTTTATACAATATATTGTTCCACTGATTATAGTAAAACTTTAATTGTTTCCCACAAAAGTGTCAGATTCATGTGTGAGTCTCCTGTTACATCTTAGAGCAGGACTCACAGGAACACTGCATTAGATTGTGTAGAATATCAGGGAAGATCTGTTGAAATGGGTGCTTACATATTACCAGGAGGACCTTGAAGGAACTGTGGCAATGAGAAAGACAGATATCTAGTAATCTGAATCACAAGGTTTGCAATGTCACCAGACCAGCGATTGGTCCCCCTTCCTGGTTCATGTAATTAGCGGGGGTGGGGTGTGAAAGGCTTGCTAAAAGAGTTTTAAATGAAATATTTTCTTTCCTTGGATATTTCCATAGCATCTGCATAACTGAAAGTCATGATGAGCTTCATGGCCCCACCAAAACTCCAGCAGCTGGCAAGAAGAAGTCTGCTGAAAGATGAAGCCTTGGCCATCTCTGCTCTGGAGGACCTGCCCTTGCAACATTTCCCACCATTCTTCAAGGATGCATTCACTAGCAAACAACCTGACATCCTGAGGCAGATGGTATCAGCATGGCCCTTTCCATGCCTTCCTGTGGGATCCCTGATGAAGATTTCTTGCCTGGAGACCTTGAAAGCTCTGCTTGATGGCCTGGATTTGCTGTTGGCATGAAAGGATTGACCCAGGTAAGTAAGACCTTGGTAGCATGGGGGAGGGGGAAAGTTTGTATGGATGGAAGTTTATACAGAACTCACAATGTGGTCCTAGGTGAAGAAGATGATTCTGATCATAGTGGTCAGTATCTTCTAGAACAGAAATGAAGAAAAAGGACAGTGGTGTATGTAGGACAGCTTAGAATAGACAGAGTCAATATGCAATGAGTCTGTCCCTGCCTCTTGCTCTGGCACTAGAAATGGGACCTGAGTATTTTTTTTCTTTTTTTCTTTTTTTCTTTTCTTTTCTTTCTTTCTTTCTTTCTTTCTTTCTTTCTTTTTTTTTTTTTTTTGTATTTTGAGACAGGGTTTTTCTGTGTAGCAATGGCCATCCTGGAGCTCACTCAGTAGACCAGGCTGGCCTCGAACTCAGAAATCCACCTGCCTATGCCTCCCAAATGCTGGGATTAAAGGTGCGCGCCACCACCGCCAAGCAGACCCAAGTATTTTCAAGGAATTGATTTAAGGGAAGTTGAATTATGGGTTATGCGGATTACACATTGTGTCTCCTGTCATATGAACTTCCTTCTACTTTACCCGCAGAACATGGAAACTACAAGTGCTTGATTTACGTGATGCCCACGATAACTTTGGAAATGTTTGGGCTGGAAGACAGCATATCATTTGCTCTCCAGATGTAAATGGCAACAACCAAGCAGTGGGAAATCATCGTATCCTAGGTGGGAACCAGGCCATGACTGTATTGATGAACTGTTTCCTCATGTCCCACCTTCCCTCCAAATATCTAAAATATGTTTATTGATGGGCCAAGCAGAGGAAAGATGTGATACAGGTGACCTGTCAGAAGTTAAGAGTTTGGAGCCTTTCCTGCCTATGACCCACTGGAAATTTTGGAGGTTTTTAATACAGGCTCATTACAGGAATTGGAAATAAACACATGCTGGGACATTCACACCCTTGCTTTGCTAGCCCCTGGCCTGGGCCAGATGAAAAACCTCCAGAAACTAATTTTCAAGAAAATCTATGTCCCTGTGCATTTGCCTCCGGACCAAGAGATGGAAGCCTGCTGTTTTAGAGAGATCTTTTCCCAGTTCTCCAAACTGAATAAGCTCCAGCATCTCTATTTGATTGATGTCTACTTCCTAAATGGTCATCTGGACCAAGTGCTCAGGTAAGAAAGGACAGAGAGCTTTTTGCTGGGGTGAGCAAAGTATTTTGTTGTTGGTTTGTTTTACATTAAACATCTGTTTATATAGTGGCTTTCCAGCTCATCTTAAATTTATACAAATGTGAGCTTAGAATAATTGATATAGTACTTTATGCTGTTGTTGCATCCTGATTTCTCACCTTAGTAAAGCAGATTCCATCTCCTCTTCTCTGACTTTCCATGTTTCAGAGGAAATTTGAGCACAGGAAGGGGCTGATTAGATGGGAAATGAGTGAATGACTGTGGTCAAAGGGAAACCCTATGAACAGAACAGTTCATAGGGTTCTTGTGCTTTCACCATCTGTCCCAAAATATGTTTTCCACTTACCAGTTCAGAAGGAACTGTGTGGAGCTGAGGCAGTAGCTGACACAGTGATTGCTTATGTCCTACCTAGAAGAACATGACATTAGTTGTTAGCTCTTTACAGGGAGCATCTTGTCCTTGACCTTAATAAAGGTCTGAGAATGACCTTGAGCTAAGGAGACTCTGCAATATTGATTTCACAGCCTTTTCTCTGCAACCATTAAACTTCAATGTTGTAAAGTCTTTTACCCCTCTCTCTTTCTCTCTAGGGGCTTGGAAAGTCAATTAGAGACCCTTGCTATCACTCAATGATTGCTGTCACAATCAGATATGAAGTATCTGTCCCAGTGTCCAAGCATCCAGCAGCTCAAACACTTGGATTTGAGTGGTGTCACCTTTGTACATTTGTTTTATTTTTTTATTTATATATTTTTATTTAAAGGAGTACACTGTAGCTGTCTTCAGACACACCAGAAGAGGGCATCCGATCCCATTATAGATAGTTGTGAACCACGATGTCATTGCTGGGAATGGAACTCAGGATCTCTGGAAGAGCAGTCAGTGCTCTTAACCCTCCACCTCTCCAGCCCCACCTTTATACATTTAAATGATGCATTTCTAGGAAGCCTGCTACAAAGACTGAGAGCTACTCTGCAGACATTAAAGTTGAAGGGCTGTATGATTATGGACATGCAAATCAGGGCCTTCCTGCCTGCACTGAGCCAGTGTTCCCAGCTCACTGAAGACAATGTTGTGAAGAACTTGTTGTCCATGGGCAGCCTGAAGAAGCTGCTGCAGCATACTGCCAACCTCACACAGCTGACCCTGGAGAAGTACCCTGCCCCTGATGAAGTCTATGATGACATTGGTCTTGTTATTCCAGACAGATTTGTACAATGTTGTTTTGAGCTTATGGACACTCTCCAGGATATAAGGCAGCCAAAACAGGTCTACTTTGTGAGTAAGGGATGTTTAGATTGTCGGAAATTTTTTACCTATGATGTGGAGGTCAGGCTATGTTCTTGATGGGAATATACAAAATAAAGTCATTGCTGGGCTCTGATAAATGAAAGGCAGGACTCAAGTGACTGATTAGAGACATAGGCCATGTGTATTAAACCATATCTGGATGGACTGTGGAAAAATAATTATTTCATTTCATTTGAATTCCAATCATATTCTTCAGATTTATTTATTTATTTATTTATTTATTTATTTATTTATTGGTTTTTCAAGACAGGGTTTCTCTGTGTAGCCCTGGCTGTCCTGGAACTCACTCTGTAGACCAGGCTGGGCTCAAACACAGAAATCTGCCTGCCTCTGCCTCCCAAGTGCTGGGATTAGAGGTGTGTGCCACCAATGCCCGGCTTTATTCTTCATATTTAAAGTAATTGTACTGACATGAAGAACCATGATCTTATTTTCAGCCTAATGTCTACAGTACAGACCCACCATTGGTTAACAACAGTATTCCATAATTGTAGCCCTTCCATCCCAGCACTTTCATAATATGAGGGACCCTAGTGGAAGCACAGGTGATAGAGAGCACATTATAAAGAGCATAATGGAATTGAATAGGAGGACTCTGTGCCATTCTGCCTCTGGATGACATCCTCCTATTGGCTGAACTGAACCTGGGAGTATTTTTGTATTAGACTGCTATCACTTTTAAGCTGTGTCTCTTTCATGGGGTGCTCCTGCAGCCTGATATTATCTTTTCACACCACCATTCAAATTATAATCTGTCATAGATTGCAATAAATCAGTTCTGTAAGAACATGCTTATTTTCTTCTTTTACTGAGTTAAGTTTTCTGACAACATTATACTTGTGTATTGTGCTAACCCTGGCCCTATAATCATGTGTCCCCTTATCTCTGCCCCTTCCTTCTCTTGGATCTTTCAGAGTAAATAAAGACTACCATGTTTTTTCCTAGGGGAGATTTTATAATCTTATAATTGATTCATGAGACCCTATTAAAAGTCCTATATGGAATCATTTGGAGATGTTACTCAGAGGCAAACAAAGCTTGCTGCTCTTCCTGAGGAGCAGGGTTGATTCCCAGTACCCACAACCACCTGTATCTCCAATTCCAGGTGAATGACATTTTCCTCTAGTCTCTGGGAGCCCTTGTGTCACTCGAACATGAAACAAAAAATTTTACACACTTAATTAGGGACAAATTGAAAGAAATATTTAAAATATTTAAAAATGAAAGTGAATACATCAAAATTTCTCCATACATTCAATAATCCCATTGGGATCACTTGTGCAAAATACAAAAATCTAAAGGTAGATCAGCTGGTCATGGACCTGTATAGTCTTCAGGACAGATGCTGCAGAATTATGTGTTTTTGTGCTTGATTCATTTGGTTCCATCTCAATGATGAAAATGTGCTTTGCATGAAGATGTTGTGGAGTCTAGCCATGCCCTCCATGAGGAAAGATAACTTTTAGAGCATTTAGAATGTAGGAAACAATTTTTACTCTTGTGAAATAGAAGGACATATACAGACATCTCTTCCCAGTCTCTGTCATCTTTTTTATTTCAGGAGACAAAAGTTCCCCAGCCATGTTTTCTTGCTCTCTCTCCCTTACTTTTGTTATCATTACTTCTCTGTCTGTAGTCACTCTTCTCTCTGTCTGTCTTCTCTCTCTGTCTCTCTCTGTCACTCTGTGTCTCTCTCACATGATATTCACTCACTGATATTTGAATATTAGCCCAGAAGCTTGCAATACCCAAGATTCAACTCACAGACCACATGAAGCTCATGAAGAAGGAAGACCAAGTGTGGGTGCTTCAGTCCTTTTTTAGAAAGAGTAACAAAATACTCAAGGGAGCAAAGGGTCAGAAACTGAAGGAGGGTTCCTCTTTCTCCACATTCTTGCCAGCATCTACTATTACTTGAGTTTTTGATCTTAGCCATTCTGACTGGTGTGAGGTGGTATCTCAGTTTTATTTTGGTTTGCATTTCCCTGGTGACTAAGGATGTTGAGCATTTCATAAGATGCTTCTTGGCCATTTGAGTATCCTCAGTTGAGAATTCTTTGTTTAGCTCTATACCCCCCCCCCCTTTTTTTTTTTTTTTTTTTTTTTTTTTGGTTTTTCAAGACAGGGTTTCTCTGTGTAGTCCTGGCTGTCCTGGAACTCACTCTGGCCTTGGGACCAGACTGCCCTCGAACTCATAAATCTGCCTGCCTCTGCCTCCCAAGTGCTGGGATTAAAGGCATGCACCATCACTGCCCAGTCTGTACCCCATTTTTAATAGGGTTATTTGGTTCTCTGGAACACTCCTCCATTGTTGGTGGGATTGCAAGCTGGGACAGTCACTATGGAAATTAATCTGGCGGTTCCTCTGAAAATTGGACATAGGTATAGATGGACCTGAGGATCCATCTATACCACTCCTGGGCATATACCCAGAAGATGCTCCAACATATAACAAGGACATATGCTCCACTATGTTCATAGCAGCCTTATTTATAATAGACAGAAGCTGAAAAGAACTGAGATGTCCTTCAACAGAGGATTGGATACAAAAAATGTGGTACATCTACACAATGGAGTATTACTCAGCTATTAAAAATAATGAATTTGAGAAATTTTAGGTAAATGGATGGAACAAGAAAATATCATCCTGAGTGAGTTAACACAATCACAAAAGAACACACAAGGTATTTACTCACTGATAAGCAGATGTTAGCCCTTCAGGCTTCCCTCCAGGTATGCACTCTGTAAAAAGACTAAAGTTATTCATCAACACAACCTGCTTAGCATCCTTAGCAGCAGCACAGCATATGGATCCTGGATGTGTTACATCCTTTCCCTTGACTGCTTAAAAACTGTTCCACTTTTCATTCTTACTTCTACCTAATAAAAGTGGCAGAGCAAATATGGAAACAGAACATGGGACAGAAACTGAAGGAGGGGTCATCTGGAGACCATTCCACCTAGGTATCTATCCCATATACCTTCACCTAAGCTAGACACTGATGTGGATGGCTGGAAGTGCATGCTGTCAAGAACATGATATAGCTGTCTCCTTAGAGGTCTGCCAGAGTCTGACATATTCAGAGGCAGATGCTGACAGCTAAACAATGAACTGATCAAGGGGATCCCAATGGAGGAGTTAGAAGGAGTTGGAGGAGGTAAAGGAGCTGAAAGGGTTTGCTGCCCAAAGAGGAGAGCAACAATACCAACCAACCAAAGCTCCCAGGGGCTAAATTACCAGCCTGAGAGCACATAGGAAAGGACCCATGGTCTAGCTACATATATATAGGGGAGGATGGCCTTGTCAGGCATAGGTGGGAGAGGAGATCCTTGATCCCATGAAGGCTGGACTCTGAGTGTGGGTGTATTGGAGGATGGGGAGGTGGGAGTGGAGCAGTGGGTGAGGGCACATCCTCATAGAAGCAGGAGGAGGGGGGATGGGATAGAGGGTTCTTGCGTTGGGGAATGGGATGAGGGGATAACATCTGAAATGTAAATAAACTATCCCATAAAAAAAAACTGGAAACAAAAACAAACAAAAAAAACCTGAAGACATTATTAAATCATTTTCTCCAGTGATGGTCCATGTTTTCAAAGATGGCATAACAAACTGGGGCTGGATTGTGACTTATACCTTTTGGTGCTTTTGTGGCCACTTAAAGGGTATAAACCAAGAAAGCTGCATTGAATCATTAGCAGAAAGTATCACAGATGTTCTTGTAAGGATGAAATGGTACTGGCTTGTCAAACAAAGGGGCTGGGATGGGTTTGTAGAGTTCTTCCACATGCAGGACCTAGAAGGCAGCATCAGAAATGTACTGCTGGCTTGTGCCTGTGTTCCTGGAATAGAGACTTTTCTGGCATATCTAATAAGATAGCCTTGTGAGTGCAATAGATGACTTTTAAAACTCCAGCCACCAAACTGCATGCTCCTGTGAAAACAAATGTATCTATGAATTTGAACTTGAAGACTCCCAGGATTTTAACAGTGCAGTTCTACATTGCATAAAGAAAGTGGTTACAGGATTGTAAGCAATGAGAATAAATACACGATAAAAGTGCTCCCTTGTTGGGGGCCGACTTTTAGCAGAAAGCAGCTATCAGCTTTGCAGCCATCTTGAGCCCTATACCCTGACATGTGACTTAGATTACAATAGCCTACAACAGCTGATCACACTCTGATAATCTTGGTTTAGATACCTTGAGATTAAAGGTGCGTGAGATTAAAGGTGTGTGAGATTACAGGTGTGTAATTTAAGAGTATGACTTAAAAGTGTAGAGATCAGATTTAGAGACAAGACCTAAGGGCATGATTAAAGGTGTAACTCAGAGGGGTGGCTTAGAAGTGAGACATTTAAAAGGCTAGAGGCAGACAGAGAAAGCAACTGATTACTTGACATTAGGTAGAAGACACTTGGCTCTAGAGAGAACCAGACACAGCAGAGAGAAGACAGGTTGCAGGCACTTGGAAGAGAACTTGGAAGAAGTAACTTGGAACTTGGAGGGACTAGGAGCTAGGGACTAGGGACTAGGAACTCAAGACTTAGGACTTAGACTGAAGAATAAACGGGATTGAATTACACTCTGTCTCATCTGCATTCTTCAAGTCTGTCCTCACTCTCACTCTTGCTGAACCCAACATGCATACTGGAGCTGCAGCTTGGGCCAGGATACAGTGGCTGCCCTAATGTGGGTTGGCCCGGTCCTCAACATTTTGCTTGGGCCACAGCATTTTTTGGCCGCCCCAATGTGGGGCTAGTGTGGACCCCAACACTCCCTCTTGAAAAGTCACAGTCTGAATGAAGCAATGTTCACTGTAGTTTAAAACTTTGCCATGATCAGTTCTAGTGTATATGCAGAACCAGTGGTGTGTGTGGATTGGTTGTAGTAGATCAAATCAAATTTATAACTATACAGGTTTAACTACACAATCTTTTTTAATTTAAGGATCACAGGCAGATGTAAGGCATTTGATCACCTGTTGACTTACTAAATTGTAAAGCAGTTTGGGAAAGTAGGCCAGAATCTTAACCATGGTGCTGTTCACAGAGTTTACTTGTTTAACACTAGTTTAAACCTGGTGTCACTAAGATAGAGATATGTATTTCCTTTTACTACTAAATACTTAGCAATCGCTATGCTTTGTTTTGAATTTCTGTACTGTTTCTGTATTATTGAATTAACCTCTATTTCCTCTCCTTCCTTTACATGTTGGCTTGTTATGCTTTGTTCCCCTGCAGATACAGTCATCTACATTTCCTCCCTGTGCACTTTACTGGCTATTTTAGTTATCTACATTAGAACTCTCACCACCTACCCCCAAAACTTTAGTGAGGACTGCAGATAACAATAGGCATGAATCAAATTTGCTTATTTATGTTTATCTCTTTGGACATAAGAGCACTTTATGTACTTGAATAAACCCTATAAGTTGAGGTGACTAAAAGGTTAGCCTCTCATAATCCAGTCATGGAAGTTTTTTAACTAGGAGCCTGACTTCCCAGCTCACAAGGTGTGAAAGCGGAAGTACAGACAGGATCTTAGTAGGTATTTTAGTGCAGGGCCATGGAGATTTGGAGAGCTCAAGTGGTTGAAAATGGGATTGATTTAGAGGAAGAAGAAGCATGTGGTCTGAGTGCTGACTAGATGTATAGTTGAAGCACATCTTCCAAAGAGAAGAGTGAGGGGCTGCTTGGAGAGATGGCTCACAGCAAATTCTATTTGTCTTACACATCTCTCAGGGAAAAACATGCAATCTTCAAGCAACTTCCATGTATATTCTGTCTGAATGAACACCTTCATTCTGCTTAGAGCACCTGATATTTTTAATAGTTATTTTCAAAAGGGTTGGAACCAACTGCAAGTTGATGTGGGTTATAAATGTTTCCCTAACTTCTGTTTTTATCTGAGGAAAATATAAACCCTTTTTCTGCCCTGCAAAAAAATAAATAGTATGAGGCTTGCCTGAACTACATGGAGAGTTCTAGGACAGAGCTATATAGAGACTCTTAGCCTCAAAACAAACAAACAAACAAACAAACAAATCCCCATGGTTACACTTCACTCACAAAAATCTCATTACTTCAGAGTAAGAAACAGGCAGATCTCAATGCATTGATAGGATAGTGTCTAGACTGAATGATTTCCTTTTGGGAAAACCACAAAACTAAAACTAGAGTGGAACTCAAGTGCCCATTAAATAAACCACTCCCCAATATAAGGTTTTTGTTCATTAATTTAGTAGCTATTTATCTACTCATTTTAAACTTGTGTTTGGGCAAGGTCTTGATCTGTAGCTAAAGGTTGATGTAAAACCCCAGTTCCCAGCACTCCTGCCTCAGCATTCCATGTGATAGGATGACTGTTGTAAACCAACACACCTGGCTGAGTTTTCTTTGCATGTGATACACATGGTTCTGAGTGTGTGTCCCATTGGCATTGCTTTGTTCCTGACATGAGACAGGCACACAGATTCTCCTAAAAATATTTTCTAAGGACTTTGTGACAAACACATCGTCACAACTGTGTATTCTTTCCTGTAATGTGTAGCTGACTTGGATGCTCTGTCATTCTTCAGTTGTACTAGCTAGCTACTCAAGAGGGCTGAGTCAGAAGGATGGCTTGTAACTGCTGTTGTGAGGCAGAAGTTCTGGACATGCAGTCTCCAAATGGACTTAATTGAATTTGGTCATAGGTGCAACAGTAGAGAGAGAAACTCACTAAGATGCTAAGCCTTCATTACTGAAGGAACAGAGGGCTACAGCCTCTCAGGGAAGACTGACACCTAGCTAGCTCACTCTAGTTAGTTTATTCAAACATTATACAAAGTTAATTGGGGATGGGAAACATTCCAGCTACCAAGGTTATCTTGCCCTTACTGCTCACCGGAACAAACAACCCACACCAATCTTATTTCCGTTTGACTTTGGCTAGCCATAATCAAAAGAAAGAACTTCAGGTTTGCCAGAAGTGTCTCAGTACCAAGATGAGTGCAGCTGCATGTTCTCACATAGCACCACATTCAAACATTTTAAAGAGAAAAATATTTCTTCAAGGGCCATACCTTCTCATGGCAATTTCTCAGCTTCTCCTGATTGACCCAAACATACCAAAGGATTATGGGTCATTTAAAACAGTTTCAAATTTACATCATTTATACAGATGGTGTCCTCATCTCTTACTAAAAAGAGCATGTCTCAGAGGAATCCATCCTGGAAACTCAGTGGTAGATGTCAATAATTTGTGTCAAACCAGGCATGGACAAACACACACACATGTTTAGAGCACAGGCTAGTCTTTCAAAGGACCCAAACAAAATTGCCAGCACCCATATTAGGTAGCTCACAACACCTAAAATTCCAGATCAAGAGAGATTCTACATCTTTGGCCTCTGGGATCTTTGATCCATGTTAACATTTCTTATTAAAGATACACATACACATAATTAAATATAAGAAAAAATTAAAGTGTTATAAATGAGATTATTACTCAAGCAATGTAATGAATGAATGAATCAATGAATAAAAATAAAAAATGTATATATAAGGATGTATACAGTAAAATTAAATTGAAGATGATTTCTAAGCAGTATTTTATTTATGCACAGCAGGCTGGAAAATTCTTGTAATTAAATATTTATAAGTACTTTTCATTTAAAAAGTATATTTTTTATTTTGGCTGGTTTTGGTCTTCCCCTTTCTTTCTTCCTTTCTTTCTTTTGACAGTTTATTTGTATAGTGCTGTCTGTAAAGGAAATTGCTATATAGAAAAGGCTGGCCTTCAACTGTGAGATATCCCTGCATCTACCTCCCTAGTGAAGTGAAAACTTCCAGTGTCTCTGGAAAGTTAGTTATATGAAATGATGATTTGCTGGGGCACACAGGTGAAAGGATATCTTGGTAAAGCAGACATGTGAAGAATATTTTCCTGAAGCAGGCACAAGTGAAAGGATGCTTTAATAAAGCAGACATGTAAAGGTTGCTTGATAAAGGAGTAACTATGGCCCTACAGACAGTAGGAGACCAGCACTGAGCTTTGGTTTGGATTGCTCTTCCCACTCTTTTCCACTAACAGCACCCATGTATTGGTTTGCCTTACAGAGCAATGTTGAGCTCATCTTGTAATAAGGCTGCTATTGAGAGAAACTTACCAAGAACTGCTTGTGAGATTCCTGTGCCAGCTCCTGCTTCTGTGGCATCTCCTGAAGCCAATTGCCAAGCCTGGTGGTTTCTTCAGAATTGAGGTACAGCCGCAGGATCCTGCATAGTGTCTGCCTGCTGAGAGGATTTGATTGAAGCCACTGGTTTCTGCATCTTGGGCTGCCTTGGGCTGCCTTTAGGCTCTGTGCATCCAGGAGCTCAGGACCTCATTCAGCACACCTGTCCACAGGGACATGTCTGAGTCAGAGGGGGTCTGGTAAAGCACTCAGGTGCCATATATTCATGCTATGCCTTAGGAAGTATACGTCTCCCCCATACCAGGCACCTCCACAAGGCCAGAGTCCCCACTGCAATAATAGAGGACTCAGTGTGCCCTGTTGTACTCTCTAGAGGTCTCAAGTCCAAACACTCATCAGTCTCAGCAAATGGAGGCTCTTATAAGAACTGACCCAGGCACAATTAACCTTTGTCCCACCAGGGGCCAAACCCTGCTCCTTTGAATCTCATTTCCCTTTAGAAAGGTTATTCAGAAGAAGGTATTGTGACCAGCCTCTTGTCATGGCAAAAAGACACTGATCACCTATAAAGGCCTCAAAAGAGACAGTCCTACTGTCATAGGCCCAACAACCCAGGTTCTGCTTTCCACACATTGAGTCTGCCAAGCACAGACTGAGGAGAATCTCTGAAATGTATGGCATTATTCTTTACTTTTGAAGTTGCTAAAAGGTCCTTTGGGACATTGGCCTTTAGGATACTAATTTGAAGAGTGAGGTAGAAGTTCTGTGAAGTAGTGACCACCTGGCTTCACACCCAGACTGTGTCTGAAATTTGAAAGTGAACCAAGACACGTAAGTTTCCCATAAGCAGCTCTGGAGTCATGTGACTACAGAAGAGTACTCTGAGAGACTGTGAATCTGAGAAAGACATGCCAGCGAACCCTTCTGCTTACATCACTTTCCCTCCTGTCCTTTCTCATTTCTCTTTCTGTGGGTAGCTATGGACTTTGCACACTGAGACAGGATGGTTTTGACTTTAAGACAAGTCTGGGCTATATGGCGAGACAAAGAAGAAGGAATCAAACAAAAATGAATATTGGGAAAGCCTACACAGGAGAGAAGAGTAAGAATTTCCAACTTTGTTTTCGATCTCATTTTCCATGAAGTGCTGGAGCACAGAGTACAAATAGGAATCACTGGGTGGGGACTGGGATAAGGATAAGTGCTTATGGAGGATGCAAGAGACCTTCCTACATGCACCATGTTGTCCTGATATAGCCATTGATATGATTTCCAGCCATGTTCTGAATCATGCCCACGCTGATACTCACAGGCCTCAGTCTAGCTTGCTATAAATTGTGTGAGCACACAACAGAAGGTCATGTCCTGGGAGTTGACCACAATATATAGTCAGAAAGAGTTTGGATAAGTGCCCTATGCTTGTAGACTCAGAGATCCGCCTGTCTCTGCTTTGCAAGTGCTGTGATTAAAGGCATGAGGCACAACCACTTGATTTCAATAGATACCTTCTTAACTATCTCTCTCGTCTCAGAATCTTCCTGTGTACAGATCTGATCTAATTTACCTACACCATCCAAATCTGAAGATAAGGAAGTGGGTGGAGACTCAACATTTAATCAGAGACCTACTTTTGTGGGGAGGGTGTGGCTACAAAGGGAGGATACAGCTGAGAGGTATATAAAGAGTCAGAGCAGGCAGAGAAACCCTCAGTCTCTTGAAGCCTGGAGTTACAACCTTCCCCTGCCTGAATATGGTGATCTGTTCCCAGTGTCCAGATGAAGTAAGTCCCTCAGCTCCATGAGGATACCTCATCTCATGCAACCTAGTCTAGCCTTGTTCTCACTTGAAATTTTGTTCATATAATTTTCTACTTGGTGGTTCTCCTTTTTTAAGATGAGTTCTCTCTAAGTAAGTTTGCCTGGCCGGTATCCTAGATATTCTGTACTTTTTGGCTAATATTCACTTACCAGTTAGTACACACCATGCATGGCATTCTGGGTCTTTGTTACCTCACTCAGAATGATATTTTCTAGTTCCAGCCATTTGCCTGAAAAATTCTTGCTGTCCTCATTTTTTATTAGCTGGATTTTATTCCATTATGGAAATGAATGATATTTTCTGTATCCATTCTTCAGATGAGTGCTATCTGGGTTGTTTCCAGCTTCTGGCTATTACATATAAGGCTGCTATGAACATAGAGGAGCAAGTGTCCTTGTGATATGGTGGGGCATCTACTGGGTATATGACCAGGAGTAGTATAGCTGCCTATTCAGGTAGAAGTGTTTCCAATTTTTTGCCAAGTAACGAGATTGATTTACAGAGTGCTTGCAAAAGCTTGCAATCCCACTAGAAATGGAGGAGTGTTCTTTTTTCTCCACATCCTCACAAGCAAGTACAGACATTGTAGGTTTTGATTTCAGTGATTCTGATTATGGTATGGTGGAATCTCAAGGTCATTTTGATTTGAATTTCCCTGAAGACTAAGAACTTTGAACATTTCTTTAAGTGCTCTTTAGAGATTTTTCTACCTTTGAATTAGGGGGAGGATTGAAGAAGCTGAAGGGGAGGGCAAGCACATAGGATTCCCACTAGTCTAAACTAACCTGAAAGCCTGGGAGCTCCCAGAGCCTGAGGCACCTAACCTGGCACCATACAGAGTCTGGTCCAAAGTTCCCAGTACATATATAGCTGAAGGCTGCCTGGTATTCCTTCAGTGGGAAAGACTTGAGGCCCTAGAGAAGAGAGATGCCTGAAGTTTTAGGGGTGGGGGTAGCACCCTCTTGGAGGAAACACTGAAAAAAAAATTAGATGAGGGCCTAGGGGAGGGGAGCAATGGCTGGAATGTAAATTAATAAAAAAAGATCCTCAGGCCTTAAACTCACAGAAATTTCCCTACCTCAGCCACCTGAGGCCTGTTGAACCAGAATATCCAAGTGTGTTCTCAATTATATCTAATTATTAATTGGTTCATTGTTGCTTCTGTAGAATTTTTTTTGTTTTATTTAGTTTTGTCCTTGTGTTTTGAGACAGTCTCACTAAGAATGTCAGGGTGATCTTGCATTCTAGGCACTCTAGTCTGGAATGTCAGATATAAGTTACTCAAGTGCCTGGAGTGCTGATCTTTCTGTCACTTTAAGCCTGGCATTCATTGGTGTGCTTACAATCCCAGCAACAGGAGGCAGAGGGAGGCTGTGAGTGTCAAAATAGCTGGATATTATATGTGTTTTTTTAAAAGGCAAAACAAGAGGCTGGAGAGAAGGCTCAGTGGTTAAGAACACCGAGTGCTCTTCCAAGGGTACTATGTTCAATTCCCAGTAAGTAAATTGTCACTTACCACCATCTATAATGGGATCTGATACCCACTTCCTCTTTTGGTGTGCCTGAAGACAGAGACAGTGTACTCATATACATTAAATAAATAAATAGATACATAACTAACTAAATAATGTAAAACAAGCAAACAAACACAAAATACCAAAAAAATCAAATGGTATTTGCATTTGCTCACTAATAAATAGCTTCTTATTATAATGGAATCAGGATGTCCTCAAACTTGCAGGAAGAAATGTATACATACACAAACACACACACCCACACAGATATACATATACATATGTATATATATATATATATAATATATATATATATACATATATATATATCTGTGTATATATATATATGTTTGTGTGTGTGTATTTAATATTCATTATATCACAATCACAGTCTTGCTCTCTCCTCTCCACCCATACCTACTCTTGACTGAAACAGGAATGCAGAGGCTGGATACTCACTAAGTTTCATGGCAGACTAATATATATAGAAAGTTTAAAAACAGCTATAAGACCATGTCTCAAAAAAGAAAAAAATCCAAACCAATAAAATCAACAACAGCAAAAAAAACAAAAAAACCCAAAAAGAACAACATATTTCTATCTGCTGATTGATACATGGTCTATTCCTTTCAAGGAAATCAGGATGTCTTCAAAGTTTCAGAAAGAATCCAGTTTTTTTGTAACTATTAAATGTTTAAGCAGAAAAATCTGAATATTACTTAATATCTGCTCCTTTGTCTTACTTTTTTGGTCTTCCTTTAGTTTCTGCAGGTCTCAGGATAGCTGGTCTGGTGCTGTATAAGTAACCAATTATGAAATGGAGCTAGTGAGCCTCCTGCCTTCAGCATGTGTATTACAATCTCCACCTCATAGTCTCTTTATTCTGGATACTTTATAAAGAGTCACGAACCATGTCAATGGCTACTGAAGAATAAGGGACTTTAATGTTTCTTTCCCACTCTGTTAGCTCTGTAGTTTACAGACCTCAAGCTTGGAACTTTACCAACACATTCTCCAAAAGGTTTGTAAGGGTCACAATCAAAGATTGATGGCAATAACTAATGATGGGTATTTCAAAGATGAAGTGACTCATTCCATGCGCTGTAGCTGGATAGATAAAGATTGTAGACAATTTGGAAGCTGATTTTCTTTGCTTTCTTTGAGGTCCTGGAAAGCTAAGGACAATCATCATCCAACAAGTGGCTGAAGCTTCAGAGTTCCTCGTGATGCCTTCCCAGTCGGATGAATTCACCCCATCTCTGGCTGCGATTGGATGTGGCCTTTGGGAACTAGGATACTTTGGAGAAAAATCATACCACCAGAGAGAATTATGGCTTTAAAACCAGCACATGCCAGACCAAGCAGTGCTAGATTAATCATGCTGTAGTGGTTCAGGCCGAGCAGAGATGGAAAACATGTAATGTCAACACTTGGGAGGTACAGTCAGGTATTTCTCTGTGGGTCCAGGCCACTGAGATCTATAAAGCAAGTTTCAGGATAGCCAGGGATATAGGTAGTTCTGTAAAGATATTATCTCAAAGAACACATGAAAAAATTGTGGGTATTCAAAGTGACAAACTGGGTTCTCTGTCCTCATCATTAGTAATCTAGCTTTCACATTTCCTTGTGTGTGCAGAAGGGCTTCCTAAGTTTCTTGTCATTCATGGTATATTTTTCCTGGCTTCCCTAGGATGACTCTTCAGAAGAAGACACAACAGAAGTCTACTCTCCACTCACTCTTGAGAAGCTGGCAAGACAGAGGCTACTGAGGGAGGAGGCCTTGGCCATTTCTGCTCTCAAGGACCTGCCCCATCTTCTGTTCCCAGCGATGTTTGAGGAGGCCTTCATTAATGGGCATACAAAGGTCTTGACAGCCATGATACCTGTGTGGCCTTACCCATACCTTTATGTAGGAATGATGATAAAAAACCGCAACTTGGAGACTTTGAAGGCTATGCTTGAGGGACTAGATATACTGATTGCACAAAAGGTTCGCTCCAGGTAGGCAAGATTGGCTGGGGTTGGAGGATGGGTCTCTGAGTGCTGAGTAGAAACTAGGGTCTCAGAATATTTGGGCAACTGTGGATCAGAGGCTTCTGATCATCAATTCTTTCTGCAACCCACAGTCTGGACTGTTACCTTCTGAACGTAGAGGCTGAGAAGGTGGAAAGGTTTGGGCTTAGTCTCAACTCTCTGGGCAAATAATAAATAATGTAGAAGATAGAAAAGAATAGACACACCCAAGAGTAGTGGGTCTTTTCCTGCATCCCCCAAAGGTACAAGAGAAATGACATTAAGATTAAGGAGCTTGGAATGAAGGGAAGTAAGATAGGGCTAAAGATGCCTGTCTTGCAAAGAATGCTATTCATTCATTGAGCATGAGTCTCAGGGTTTGATTCTAGACACAGGAAAAATTTTTAAAGAAACTGCTTAAATGTATTATGTAGAGTAGAATCAGACTATAAAATGTGTCTTCTTTTACCTTCTGAGTATTATACTCATTTCTTCCACAGTAGGTGCAAACTCAGACAGATCAATTGGAAGAATAAATACCACAATGTTATTGGCATATGGGCTGGATCCCATGAACTCTTAACAAGATTTATGACACAGAAGCAGCCAGTGCAGAATAGTCCTGGCTGTGGGGTGAAGAAAGAATTGAAGGTGACAACACAACTTGAAATCATGGAAGGCAGACTTGATGAATCTGACAGATACTTGTTTCAGTGGGCCCAGCAGAGAAAAGATTCCATTCATCTGTGCAATACAAATCTAGAGATTCAGGGTTTAACCAAAGCTACAGTCATAGAAATCTTCAAGTTTTTACATGCAGACTGTGTACAAGATCTAATGCTATGTCATCTTTCTATAGAAGATTTTGATTTTCTTAATCCCTACCTGAGGCAGATGAACAATCTTCTCAATCTCACACTATGTCACATCACAGATACAAGAAGTATGGATGATTCTGAAATGTCACTACTTCCCACGTTCCACTGTCTCCAGACACTCTCTGTAAATGATGTCCCCTACGTATATGGCAACCTGAAAGGATTCCTCAGGTAAGGAAGGGTTCAGTAGTAGACCAGAAAAAACTAATCTCTTTTCTTTTGCTTTGGTTTTGATGTGGTTTTGTTTTTGGTTTTTGCAAGGTATAGAAGCTTTTATGGTCTGGCAAACATAAATCTATCACTGTTAGAGACATAGCATATCGAGGCAATGAGCCCTGTGCCAAGATCTGTATGACCAGGCACAAGCAACCTCTTATTGCTTATGTATAAATAGTTTTGAGTTTAGAAACAGATTTGAGTGGATGAGAAATATGGGACAATGGGTTTCAAGGTGAAGACAGGATCATGGAACTTGGAGGAACAAAACCTAGTAGAACTCTTAAAAACAGTACTAGGAAGTTGTTGAATTTTGTTTTGGGTAGCTAGTCCTTCTTACATAGACCACGTTACCCAGATATATCCATTGTTTTGGTTTTCTGTCAGGCCCTGGGTCATGACTCTAATGATATCTTAAGGACTCAGACTAGAATGTTGGGAGGTATGTGAGCAGAAAACAAAAGGGCATGTCCTGAGGGTTGTTCTCAATATACATTCAGAATGAGTTTGGGAGAAACGTCATCTCCTTAGCTGCCAATCCTATCAACTCTCTTCAACACCATTTGACAGAAAGCAATAATATTTTCTCTCCTCAGGTGCCTGAAGAATCCTTTGGAGTCACTTATCATCACTGAATGTGACCTCTCACAGTCAGACTTGGATTGCCTGCCCTATTGCCTAAATATTTTTGAGCTCAGATATTTAACCCTTGCTAGTATTAATTTATGTGATTTACTCCTTGAGCCTCTTGGGTTTTTCCTTGAGAGAGTTGGACATACCCTGGAAAACCTGGAATTAGAGTCATGTGGTATACAGGACTCTCAGTTGAATACCCTGCTGCCTGCCCTAAGCCAATGTTCCCAGCTCAGAGTTGTCAGTTTCAATGATAATGAATTTTCTCTGCTTTTCCTGAAAGAACTTTTACACCACACAGCCCAGCTGAGCCAGCTGGAAAGAGAGGTATGCCCTGCCCCTCTGGAGTGCTATGATAGGGGTATAGTACTTTCACATAGATTAGAAAACTTGTGTCCTGAGCTCCTGGATATACTCACAGCCAAAAGAATGCCCATGGAGGTCACCTTTGAAACAATTGAATGCTCTAATTGTGGTGGGTTCTACACTTATGATCTGGAGACCGAAAGTTGCCATTTTCATATATAACTACTGTAAGGTTGATTGTGGAAGACAGAAATGAAAGCTGATTATTGGAGATTGATGAAACCCTAAGTGAATGTCCACTGCTGATTGGAGCATAGAAATGTCAATCACTTATAGGGCTGAAACACACTGGAAAGGCAAGATCATTCTCTGATCTGGTAAATGAATGTAGCATCTACAGAAAATATCAAGCACTCTTTTCTTTTTCTAGGATTATTGTAGTTTGTGTGTATTATAATAGAGGTAACCTTCCATGAGGACATTGCCTCCCCTTTTGATTTATGCAATAAATATTTTGATATTTAATAAATATTTTGGGTTGATGGTATGTCTCTATTAGAGCACAGAACATAATCATCCTTAGCATTTCTGCACCTGTATCTGGTTTCTTCATTCCTCATCTCCATAATTAGAACAATCTCAGATTTGTGCAGTTCCTTGCATCCCAGGAACAGTCTCATAAATGGAACACAAAGCACAGAACTTCATAAATTGCTCAATGTTTTGGAAAGAAATTGGTATGTAGTATAGTCCGATCACAACAATTGAGTTCGTTATAGAGAACAATGGGATGAGGGGAGAGGCATATTCAGCAAGCATGAGAAATGAGGACCAAGGCAGGCACATTTTAGGAAGGATGTCCTTGTATTTAACCTTTGCTGAAAGAATATTTGCAACAAATGAACCCTCAGAGACCTGATATCAAAATGAGAAGAACATGTTACCTTAATCCTTATTCTAGTTCTTCATAGTTACAAAACAATTTTTATGTTGGCTAAGAAAAGCTTCACTCCTTAGGCAGAGAAATATGTTCTAACACCATGTCCTGCTTCCCTGTGACAGGTCCTTGTGGGGGACTCCCAACCTTCATGTGTAGTGCAGCTTCTTTCAGATAGTGAGGTGACTCACAGTAGGCTGAGGAGAAAAGGATGTTCTCTATGGAACTTCCCACAGTCTCCTTATACTCTTCATTTCATTAATATCCAGGCTGGCCAATGTCTCTGGACCTAATGCCCTGGGGCTCTGCCTCACTGGCTTGTTATGGGTCTAATTTTCCACTATAGAGCCCCCTGGAAAGATGAGATTAAATACATTCATCTCCATGCCAGGCTATTTTCTTTAAAAAAAAAAATAGTACCAGGTTGCTCTTCATGAGATTCTATGAATAGCCTAAGACAATTTAAAACCATGAATTTTTTGGAGGGATGCCCATACAGAATGAAAGATGTTTCATGCTAGAGTCGGGAATGAATCATGTTGGTATCCTCAGAGTGAGCCTAAGATACCCTAAGACCAAGTTCTCAGCACAGAGAAGACCTATGTGCCCCAGAGGGACAAAGGTTAAGGGGAAAAACAGGGATTAAAAAATAGAAAGGGATGGGAACAGGGGAGAGGGTAATAGACTGTTTGTCCCTGAGGGACAGGGCAGGAGCAAAGAACTGCCTCAGGATAAAGAAGAGACAGAATGGCTAATTTTAATTGGGCTTAATAATTATGTAAGGCAAATGACTGGAGAGCTGGGCCCTGGTTGGGATCCTCAAGAAGAGGAAGCTGCCATAAAAAGAAATGAACTTTGGGGGATACCTTTCAAAATATAAACTAATGGTTTTCAGCCATGCACAGTGTCGAGGAAAAAGGAAAAGAGTTGCCACAGCCATTTTTGCTATTGTCAGGCTGGCTACAAGTTCCATAACTGAGGCAGGAGGATTGTTGAGAGTTGAAGTTTCAGAGCAGAGACTGGAGGAAAGTGCATCCAGAGACTGCCCCACTGGGGGATCCACCCCATATAAAGTCACCAAATCCAGACACTGATGTGGATGCCAAGAAATCCATGCTGACAAGAGACTGATATAGTTGTCTCCTGAGAGGCTCTGCCAGAGCCTGACAAATACAGAGGTAGATACTAGCAACCATTTGACTGAGCATGAGGTCCCCAGAGGAGGAGTTAGAGACAGTATTAAAGGAGATGAAGGGGTTTGCAACCCCATAGGAAAAACAACAATGAAAACCAAAAAAGACCACCCAGACCTCCTTGGGACTAAACCACCAACCAAGGATTACACATGAAGAGACCCAAGGCTCCAGCCACATATGTAGATGGCATTGTTGGACATCAGTGGGAGGAGAGGCCCTTGGCCATGTGAAGGCTCCATGTCCCAGTGTAGCAGAATGTGAGAGCAGGGGGGCAAGAATTCGTGGGTGGTTGGGGAACACCTTTATAGAAGGCAGAGGAGGTGGGATAAGATAGGGCATTTCGAGGGTGAAACCAAAAAGTGGATAACATTTGGAATATAAATATACTATCTAAATAAAAACAACTTTTGCGCAAAATAAATACACATCACTTAATTTACTAATAGATGAGTAAATAATCAAATAAGACTTGATATTGAGGAATAGTACATTCAATGGGCTCTGGCCTCTCAGGCTAGTGTCAATTTTTTTGCTGTCACAAAGGGAACTCTATCAGTAGAGATAATGAAAATAATCCCAGGCAACATCAGTTTAGAACAGAAGCAACTAATCAGAAGGCAGGTTTTTGTTGGAAGGTGGAGCAGAGGAGAGTGGGGAGAATGTCATCAGCCTTGTTCTCAGTTTTCAGGCACATTGCTCTGTATTAAATCTACAACCTACACAAATGATACTTATGTAAAATTTAGATGCCTTCATTAAAGAGGTCAGTTCAGAATTTATTTTTTAGAGAAATGATGTGAAGTACTCTAAAAATTAGATTGGTAATTCTTTATAAATATGTGAAATAAAAAGAAGCAATTTTCAGTCACAAAACACGCATTTATGGTCTGATATAGCCTGAATAGTAATAAAAATCCACATAAAAAAAGAAATAGAAAAGGAAATAAGAATGCAAGTTAATCAGATGGATTTGAAACTGTCTTATAGGCTAGATGTGGTAGCACACACCATTAATAGTATTACTCTGCAAGAAGAAGCATGGAGATTTCAGTGGGTTGACGGCCAGTCTTATCTAAGAAGTGAGTTCAAGCCAAGGCTACTTTAGCGAGGCCATTTCTCAAATAACAACAACAACAACAAAAAAACATATGAAAACACTGCATTTACAATCAAAACCAGTGTCTTCAACCAATTCTTAAGAGACTGAATTTGAGCTGGGCAGTGATGGGAGGCAGAGGCAGGTGTTATTTCTGAGTTCCAGGACAGCCTTGTCTACAGAGTGAGTTCCAGGACAGCCTGGACTACACAGAGAAAACCCTTTTTGAAAAAGAGAGAGAGAGAGAGAGAGAGAGAGAGAGAGAGAGAGAGAGAGAGGATTTGATTTCTTCTGTCTCATCTATTAATTCTTGTTCTAATGGAAGATCCCAGTGAAGGAAAGTGATTTAGAATCAGTGAGGGCTGATAACAAGAAGCTAAATCCAGAACAAGGCATTGGGTCTCAGCTTCTCTACTGCAACAGACTTCTCTGATTCTGAAGTAGTGAGACATTTATCCCTGAAAGATTTCCCTTCTGGATCTACCTCCAAATCAAAAACTGTCACCTGAATGGACACCTAGACCTACCAAATAATTTATTTATTTAAAATACATTTCAGATTTCATCCTTTCACTCCATTCCCCCCACCACCCAGGAACTTCCTATCCCATCCCCCCTCCTGCCTCCACAGGGTGTGCCCCCAGCTATCCCCTACTCCCCCCTCCCCACCCTCGAATTCCTTCTCACTTGGTGTTCAGCCCTCTTGGGACCAGGAATCTCCTCTCCCACACATGCCCTACAAGGCCATCCTTCCCTAAGTATACAGCTGAAGTCATGGGTGCCTCCCTTTGTGCTCCCAGGCTGGTGGATTAGACCCTGGGGAGCTCTGGTTGGCTGGCACTGTTGCTCCCCTCTTGGGGCCACCAACCCTTTCAGCTCCTTCAGTCTTCTCTCTAACTTCTCCATTGGGAACCCTTGATCAGATCAATGGTTAGCTTCGAGGATCTGCTTCTGTATATGTCAGACTCTGGCAGACCTCCGAGGAGACAGCTACATCAGGCTCCTGTCAGCATGCACTTCCTGACATCCATATTGGCATCTATCTTTGGTGACTGCACATGAGATGGATATCAAGGTAGAGTGGTCTCCCGAGGGCCCCTCCTTGACTTTCTGTCCCACACTTTGTCCCCTTATTTGCTCCCTTGAGCATTCTGTCACTCCTTCCAAGTAAAACCGAGGCATCCACACTTGGTCTTCCTTCTTCATGAGCTTCATGTGGTCTGTGAGTTGAATTTTGGCTATTTCAAGCTTTTGGGCTAATATCCGCTTATCAGTGAGTAAATACCATGTGTGATTTTTTGTGATTGGGTTACCTCACTCAGGATGATGTTTTCTAGTTCTATCCATTTTTTTACTGTGTACATGGATGATATTCTCTCTATGAAAACCAAAATAACTGACACCTGATTGAACACCGAGAGCATATTCAATAAATCACTGCCCAACTCTGTTTTAATTTATTTAGTTGCTACTTGCTAATTAGTCTTAGATTTATCTTTGAGACAGGGACTTATTCTATGGGTTAGATTGATTTTAAAAATCACCTCTCACTGGGCAGTAGTGGCAAACACCTTTAATCCCAGCACTTGGGAGGCAGATGCAGGCAGATATCTAATTTCAGGGCCAGCCTGTTCTACACAGTGAGTTCCTGGACAGCCAGGAACACACAGAGAAACCCATAATCACAGAGACAGTGATTATGATGTAAAGTCTATTATATAAGCACACTCACATATTTGTATATATGCATGTATACATACATATATATGCAGGTTTCTTTCTGCCAGTTTGAGAACTTTGTGAGCATCTTGAAAATAAGACACTGTGTATCAGGGAGGAGATGCAAATACCATTTGGTTTTGGTATTTTGTGTTTGTTTGCCCATTTTGTCTCATTCATTCATTCATTCATTCATTCATGTATTGTATGTGAGTACATTGTTCCTGTCTTCAGACACACCTAAAGACGGCATCAGATCCCATTATAGATGGATGTGAGCTATGAAGTATTTAGTGGGAATTGAACGCAGGACCTGTGGAAGAGCATTCAGTGTTCTTAAACACTGAGCTTTTTCTCCAGCCCCTTGTTTTGCCTTTTTAAAGACACATATAATACCTGGCTTTTTTGACAGTCATTTAGGCTTCAAAATCAGAGATCAGCCTCACTCTGCATGTTTGTTGCTGGGATTAAAGGCACACCAAAGAATGCCAGACTTAATGTGACATAAAGATCAGTATTCAAGGCACTTGTGCAACTCACAGCTGTCATTCCAGCATGGATTGCCTTGAATTAAAAAGGTCACCCTGAAACTCTTAGTGAGACTACCTCAAAAACCAAAACCAAACCAAAACACAACAAAAGTACCCCACAGAAACCACAATGACCCAATTAATACTTAGATATAAAAGGGAAGTCACTTGTATATTCTGGTTAAGCAGCGTTCAGGTGGCCAAGATAGGAGAATCTCTGTGAGTTTGAGGCCAGACAAACTATTTTATTTAGTTTAATTTTATTTACATTCCAGATCTTGCCCCCCTTCACACAGCTTTTCATCTAATTCTTCCTCCCATTTGCCTCCAAGAGGGTGCTTCCATTCCCCACACTCAGGTATCCCCCTTCCCAGGGTCTAAGTTTATTAAAGGATTTGATGCATCTTTTGCACCTGAAGACAGACCAGGCAGTCCTCTGCTCTATATTTGCTGGGGGCTTTGGACCAGCCTGTGTATGCTGCCTGGTTGGGTGGCTAAGTCTCTGGGAGTTCCCAGGTGTCTAATTTAGATTAGACTGCTGGTCTTCCTAGGGGGTTGTCCTCTCCTTCAGTTTGTACAATCCTTCCACTAATTCAATCATAGAAGGATCTCAAATGGCTCAGAAGCATTAAAGAAATGTTCAAAGTCCTTAATCATCAGGGAAATTACAATGAAAATGACCTTGAAATTCTACCTTACAAACAGAATGTCTAACATTAAAAACTCAAATAACTACATATTCTGGCATAGATGAGGAGAAAGAGGAACACTCCTCCATTGGGGTGGGATTATAAACTCGTGCAACCACTCTGGAAATCAGTCTGGTGGTTGCTTGGGAAATTGGAAACACTTCTACCTGAAAACCCAGCTATACCACTCTTGGGCATATACCCAGAAGAATCCCCACCATACCACAAGGACATGTGCTTTACCATGTTCCTAGCATCCTTATTTGTTATACCCAGAAAACAGAAACAGCCCATATAGCCTTCGACCAAAGAGTGGATACGGAAAATGTAGTTCACTTACACAATGGAATACTATTCAGCTATTTAAAAAGAGGTTATCACAAATTTTGCAGGCAAATGGATGGAACTAGCAAATATCATCCTGAGTAATGAGGTATCCAAGACCCAAAATGGCATGCATGGTATCTACTAACTGATAAGTGGATATTAGCCAAAAAGTACAGAATATGTAAGATATATGATTTTATGTAGAGGAAACTCATCTCAAAAAAGAATAACCAGCAGGTAATATATTATATAAACAAAATTTTAAGTAAGGACAAGGCTAACTCTGGTTGCTTGAGTTGAGAAATCCCTATGGAGCTGAGGGACTTACTTGATCTAGACACTGATGACAGATCACCATATTCAGGCAAGGGAAGGCTGAAACTCCAGGCTACGAGAGAGAGAGAGAGAGAGAGAGAGAGAGAGAGAGAGAGAGAGAGAGAGAGAGAGAGAGAGAGTCTCTGCCTGCTATTACTCTTTATGTACCTTTCAGCTGAACCCTCCATTTGGAGCCACACCCTCCCTACCAAAAAGGGCTCCGATTCAGTAATTGGTTGTCTACTCACTTGCTTAATTTTCAATTTGGATGGTCTAGGTAAATTGGATCAGATATCTGTACACAGGAAGATTCTTATGCCAGACAGAGAGTCAAGAACTGATTTACTGAAGACAAATGGTTGTGCCTCATGGCTTTAATCACAGCACTTGCAGACCCATGTGGATCTCTGAGTTCAAGACCACTCTTGTCTACAAGCATATGATCCTTCTTGCAAACTCATTCTGCTTACATATTGAGATCAACCCCCAGGACATGGCCTTCTGTTTTCTGACCACACAATTCATAGAATGATAGTCTGAGGCCTGAGGATCAGCGTGAGCATAATTCAGAACATGGCTGGAAATCATAGCAATGGCTGTATCAGGCCAACATGGTGCATGTGGGAAGGTCTCTTGCATCCTCCATAAGCACTTATCCTTATCCCAGCCCACACCCAGAGATTCCTACGTGTACTCTGTGTTCCAGCACTTCATGAAAAATGAGATTGAAAGAACCAAGTTGGTAATTCTTACTCTGCTCTAATGTGTATGCTTTCCAAACATTCATTTGATTTTGATTCCTTCTTTGATTTCTGACACTGTGTCTCACCACAGAGCACAGAATGGTCCTAAAGTTTCAATCATCTTGTCTCAGTGTGCAAAGTCCACAGCTACAAACAGAAAGAGACATGAGAAAGGAGAGGACGGAAAGCAATGTAAGCTGAAGGCTTCCATGGCATGTGTAACTCAGATCCACAGTCTTGCAGGGCACTCTTTTGTAGTCACATGACTCCAGAGCTGCTTAGGGGAAACTCACATGGCTTAGTTCACATTTAAATTTCAGACACAGTCTGGATATGCAGCCAGGTGGTCAATAATTAACAGATCTTCTACCTCCTTCTCCAAATTAGTATATTAAAGCCAAGAGTCCCAGAGAATGTTGGAATAACTTCAAAAGTAAAGAGTAATGCCTTATATTTCAGCAATTCTCCTCAGTCCATCCTTGGTCAACTCAACCTGTGGAAAGCAGAACCTGTGTTGTTGGACATATGACAGTAGTAGTGTTTCTTTTTAGGGCCTTAGTATTTGATCAGTATCTTTTTGCCATGACAAGTGGCTGGTCACATTGCTTTTTCCTGAACAACCTTTCCAAAGGGGAATGGGATTCAAAGGAACAGGGTTTTTTTTCTGGTATGATAAAGGTTAATTGCTGTGTTGGTTCTTGTGAGAGCCTGCATATGCTGAGACTGATGAATGTTTGGAATTGAAACCTCTAGAGAGTACAACAGGGTTCAAAGAGTTCTCTACTATTGCAGAGCAGGGACTCTGGCCTTCTGGTGGTTCCTGGAATTGGTGCAACTTACAGTTCCCAAGACATAGCATGAATATATGGCACCTGAGTTCTTTCCCAATCCCCTTCTGACTATGGCATGTCCCTGTGAACAAGTATGCTGAATGATGTCCTGTGCTCATGAATACCCAGTGCCTGAATGCAGCCCAAGCCAGTCCAAGACACAGGAACCAGCAGCTTCAGTCCAGGCCTTTTGCAAACATATGGCAGACAGGAATCTTCAGATGTAGTTTGATACTGAAGGAACCACCAGGCTTGCAAATTAGCCTTAGAAGAGGCTATAGAAGCAGCAAGCTGACACAGGAATTTCAGGAGCAGTTTTTGACAAGTTTTTCTCAATGGGGATATTTTCACAATGGGTGCTGTTATTCAAAAACAATGAGGAAGAAAAAACAAACAAACAAACCAGTCCTTTATGCTGGTCTCCCACTGTCTGTGTGGTCATATTTACTGCTTTATTAAGCATCCCTTCACATGGCTGCTATATTAAAACATACTTTCACATGTGTATGCTTCCAGAAAATATTCTTTCTAGTGTCTGCTTTAGCAAGACATTTTATCACCTGTGTGCCCCAGGAAAGCATCATTTGACATAACTAACCATACAAAAGAAAGTGCAAGTTTCTACTTCACTTGGGAGGTAGAGGCTGGGAGATCTCTGAGTTGGAGGCCAGCTTTTCTAACAGAACAAGATCTAGAACAGCCAGTACTACAAAAATAAACTGTCAAAAGACAGATAGACAGACCAACCCCCCCCCAAAAAAAAGCCACAACAAAAAATACTTTTTAAATGAAAAGCACTTGTGAATATTTAATCACAAAATTGGTTGAGTCCTCTGTACACACACAAAAATATACTGCTTAGAATTCATCTTCAAGCCAGGCAGTGGTGGCACATGACTTTTATCCCAGCACTTGGGAGGCAGAGGCAGGAAGATTCCTGAGTTCCAGGCCAGCCTGGTCTACAGAGTAAGTTCCAGGACAGCCATGGATACACAGAGAAACCCTGTGTTGAAATATCAAAAAAAAAAAAAAACAAAAACAAAAACAAAACCATCTTTAATATAATTTTACTGCATACATCTCTATATATGCACTTATTTATTTCTTCATTCATTAAATTGATGGGTGATTGTCTTATTTTTGACACTTTAAAGTTTTTTCTTATGTTTAATTATGTGTATATGTGTGTCTTTAATGAGAAATGTTCAGAGAGATGAAACTTGTGAGAGGCCAGAGGAGTTGAATCCCTCTGGATCTGGAGTTTTGGGTCTATGAGCTACTAAAAATGATTGCTGGGAATTTTAGCTGGGTCCTTTGAAAGTTTGTGCTCTAAACATGAGTCATCTTTCTTGCCACAAGTATTAATGAAGATGAAGTCTCACTGTGTAGTCATGACTGGGTTGGGAGTTCCTATATAGACCAGGTTGGCCTTGAACACTGAGATTAGCCTAGCTATTCCCCTGGAGCACTAAAATAAAAGAGTCACACAGGCAAGCTTGACTAACATTTGTTTGCCCAGAAGAATTGACAACCATTTATGGTCCTGTTGTGATAAGTGTGAGCCAACATCCTGTCTCAGATCTAACTGTGTTTTTTAAACAGGGTCTGACCATGCAGTTCTGACTTTTCTGAACCTTCATATAGACCAGGCCGGCTATAAAAACACAAAGATCAACCTGCCTCTGTCTCCAACATGCTGAGATTAAAGGTGTGTTTGACCATGCCTGGTTCAGCTCAAATTATTGACATCTATTACTTAGTGTCCTGGCTGATTTGTTCTGAGGCTCCCTCTTTTGACTGAGAGTTCAGGACATAATCTCTATCCATCATGTAAACTTAAAACTGTTTTTAAGGACAAATAAGTCTTTGGTACGTTTGGGTCAATCAGTAGAAGTTGAGAAATTGTCATGATATTGTTTGAATCTTGAAGAACTATTGTCTCTTTGGAATGTCAGCACTTGGTGCTATGGGAGAGCTTGCAGCTGCACTCATCCTGGTTCTAAGGCACTCTGAGTAAACTTAGAGTTCTTTCTTTTGATTATGGCTAACCAAGGTCAAATGGGACTGAGATTTGTGTGGCTTGTGTGATCTCATAAGCAGCAAGAGGAAAATAACCTTGGCAGCTGGAACCATTCCCACCCCCAATTAACCCTGTATGATGTTTGAATAAAATAACTAGAGAGAGCTAGCTAGGTGTCAGTCTTCCCCAAGAGGTTCTTGCCCTCTGCCAAGCAACTTAAGCAGCCACTCCAAGGCTAGCCCAACAGCAGTACAGGTTCAAGTTGATTACTGCATTTCTCCATGGGCCAAACATGGTCAGATGCTGCAGGCTGAGGGGGAACAAGAGTGGGGGAGGCCTCAACTCCAAACTCAAGCCAGGTGGAAGTCAGCAGTGAGGAAGGCTGTTTTCTGCCTCCACCTTTTCAAACTATTATATAGTGAGTGTTTCTTTTATGAATGTGTGTGCCCTTGCATTTGGGGCATAGATGTTTACAGTCGAGAAGTCCTCATGGTGCGTTTTCCTTTAATGAACATGAAGTGTTCTTCCCAGTCTCTTTTGCTTACTTTTGGTTGAAAACTTTTTAGTAGATATTAGACTGGTTTCTATATTTTCCCTTTTGGAAAATATTTTGCTTTATAACTTTTATTTTCCAGCCATCTACTCAGAAGTAATGTCTATCTTTGTTGCTCAAATGTGTTTCTTGTATACAGCAGAATGATGGGTTCTGTTTATACATCCAATCTGTGAGCCTGGGTTATTTTATTGAGGAATTGAGTTCATTGATCTTAAGAGATATTAATGTCCAATATTTTCTAATTCCTGGTATATTTTTGGTGCTAGTATTTTAGGAATTTTTTAAAGGTAATTTTTAGTTAAAATTAATGTTTAACTGCCTCAAGACACATCCTGGGAGGAGCACATTCCTAAGTCTGAGGACACCTGCTGCATTACCCTGCTGGATTAACATTCAGAGGAAGAAGGGAATAACATTCCTCAGACCACAGGCAAGGAAACCCACCTGCATGTGGGGAAGGCCCAGAGCATGTAGACAGAGCAACCCTTGACACTTACAGACAAGGGAGGTCCTTACCACCTCATTTCCCAAAGACCAATCAGTTTAAAAGTCACACTGCTCCACCAATCATATTGTGCCTGGTCACTGTTTCTCTAGTCCATGACTTAAGGTGTATAAAAACTGCCCTTAACCTCAACTCGGGGCTCTTCTTGCCTGCATGTGAGAGAACCCCAGTGCACTTGATTATTATTATCATTAAACCGCATGTTATTGCAGCAAATCCTGTCCATGTGAGTTACTGGGAGAACACATTCCCTGGTTTTGGATTTTAGAGTCCAAAAGTATATGTATATGTATATGTATATGTATATGTATATGTATATGTATATGTATATGTATATGTATATGTAGTTGTCTTCTTTTGATTTTAGTGATGTGGTATCATTTATTCCTTATATTTTCTTGAGTGTAGTTAACCTCTTTGTATTGGACTTTTCCTTCTAATAATTTCTGACCAGCTTTCTCTTAGATTTTATTTTTTTTCCCCAAGTAATTTCTCCTAGTATAACTAACGGCTATCTGAAACTCATTATGTAGTTTATTCTAACCTGTATGTCAGAGTAATACTCTGGCCTCAGGGTAGTGTTGTGAAATAGAATGTGTACAGTTTGATTAGATCTGTGTGAAGACAATAAAATAAACTAAGACCTGGTGAATATGAGAACCCATTCACAAATTCACTGCACAGACACTAATGCTTTTTTCTTCATTTGCCAATTATAAATTTGAATAATTTTGTATTTACATCTATATCTTTAAATTAATACTTTCATACATTATATAGTTAAGTACATTTATATCAAAATAAATACAAACACAAAATTTGAGTATATCTGGTCTTGATTTAACATTGGTAAGTTGTATTTATCTAGAAAATGATCCATTTCTTTTCAATTTTCTAGGTTTGTGCACTACATGATTTTAAATATAATACAATTATTTATGATTTTGCTTAGGTATTTGTTATGTTCTCATTTTCTTTTCTGATTTTATCAATTTGTATATTTTCTCTCCATCATTCAATTAGTTTCATTGAGGATTTATTGATCTAGGTGATGTTTTTTAAAGAACCAACCCTTTGTTGCATCGATTACATGTATCTCTTCTCTCTTCCTCACTCACTCTCTCTCTCTTCTACCCTTCCTTCTTCCTCTTTTTCTCTCTCTCCCTCTCCCTCTCCCCATTCCTCTCTCTGTCTCTCTCTCTGTGTTTCTCTGTCTCTCTCTCTCTCTCTCTTTCTCTCTCTGTATTTCATTCATTTCATCCTTCTGTTTGATAAATCCCTGCCATCTACTCCTGTTTTATATGTTTACTTCTCTGTATTCTATAGTTTTCAGCTGTGTTGTTATTATGGTAGTATGGGATCTCTTTATATTTTATGTAAGCATTTAGTTCTATGTACTTCCTCTTAGCACCACTTTCATTGTACCCAGAAGACTGGTTATATTGTGTTTTCATTTTTATTGAATTTTCAAAGTCTTTCTTCATTCCTCTCTTGACACCGTTTCACTGAGTAGAGAGTTGTTCAGTTTCTATGAGTTTGTATGCTTCTTTTTTTTCTTCTTCTTCTTGAAATCCAGCTTTAATCCATGGCAATTTGGCAACAAGTAGGGATTTTTTCAATTTCCAGTATCTGTTGAAAATTGCTTTGTAACCAAGTATGTGATTAATATTGGGGACAGTTCTCTGAGGTGCTGAGAAACATGTATATTCTTTGGTTTAGGGTGAAACATTGTATAGTATTTGCTATGTCCACTTGGTTAGTATCTGTAAGCTTCAGTGTTTGTTAACTTATCTTTTATTCTCCTGATGTAACTTTCATCTTGGTGGCTCACAGCTGCCCTCTGCTAACATAGATCTAGTCCTGGATGCTTCTAGCCTCTGTGCAATCTCATATAGATCTAGAATGTTTTCAGCCTTTGAGATTCACTGAACATGATCAGGCTTTCTTATACTTTATGAACTCTGACTGACTGGTTCAACTCATGTTTTCTTTCTTGCAGAGCTGATTGATTCAATCTGACTTCTCTTAGCTTATGACTGCAATTACTTTATACTAACTTTAAAAATATGTTTTAATCTCATTATTCTCATTCTCTGTCTCATTTTGTATTTACATGTGTCTAGCTTGTTCACTCTTGCAACCTATCTCTATAGAATTGCTTCAATATATGTGCTTCCTCTCTTTGTCTGTACTGTTCTTATTTTTTCATGGGCATTGGGCATCATTCACTGATTTGTCACTTTGATGCCACGCAATTATACATCACCTTTGAAATATGGTTCCTTTATTCTTCAATAAAGTAAATTTATCTTCATGGTTTGGTATTAAAGGTGTCTACTATGGGTATATCCATATTGTATCCAAGGGTTTAAAGGCATGTGGTAAATGCTGAGCCACACCACACCTAGATTTTTTTTCTGTAAATAACAGCAGCAGATTTCCCTGTTTGATCAACTCTCTTGAAATATTTCTTGCTGGGCGATAGTGGGACACACCTTTAATCCCAGCTCTTGGGAGGCAGCGACTATGGATTTCAGTCAAGGTTAATTAGAAACAAACAAACAATCTCAAAATAAAACAAAACAATCTGGAAGATTTGTTTGAGTCAGGGACTCACTTAGTAGCCCATGAATGCCTATTTCTCTCTGTTGTAGAAAATGATGGACTAGAGCTTACTACATAGAACAGGCTGGCCAGGCACATGGTGTAACCCAGGGTAACCTAGAACTTACAGAAATCCACCTGCCTCTGTATTTCAGATGCTACAATCAAAGTTCTGACCCATCAGTACCTGCCTTGAGGTACCTTTTGATACAGACTTCAATTTCTTACTTTTGAGAGATGACATCATTGTGCCTACAATGTGTTCAAGTCCCTGCAGTCCTGAATATGCCAAGAGTCTTAAATTTACTCATCTCAATATGTTCAGGATCTTTCTGTGTAGGTCTGGCTTCCTTTTTGTCTTTTGCCATTAATTATGAATAAAATAACTTAGGATTCCAGATACGTGATGTACTAGGACAATTGTCTTCCTGTAACTCTGGCCAGTTATATTAGCTCCATTCTCATGAGATATATTTTGTTTTAAACTCATTCTCATACAATAAATGTCAAAGGAGGCAGCTCCCTCCATCCCCTTAATATGTGGGCAAAGGTAAATCATAAAGGGGATGGCATTATCAGAAATATATGCAGGCAAAATACTCTGAAAAACTTCAAATTGAAAATTAAATTTAAAATGATAAGAACCTGAGTGGGTGAGGAAATCCTGTCAACTGCTCTTCTGTACACATTCAGGTGTGACCTCATCACCTTTATTGATATTGTTAATTGAATCAGCTGAATATGTTGTGTGTGATTTGTTTATTCATTTTATGTATGTAAGTACAGCATTGCTATCTCCAGAAAAACCTGAAGAGTACTTGGGCTCTCATTATTGATGGTTGTGAGCCACCATGTTGTTGCTGGTAATTGAACTCGGGACTTTTGGAAAACCAGTCAGTGCTCTCATCTGTTGAGCCTCCAGCCATTTGTTGTGTATATTTGAAGATAGATTCTTACTCAATCTCCCATGGCTAGTTCTTCTATTTTGGTTTGTCTAGGGCTTCAATTATCATTACCTATTCCATCACTAGCATGCATTAATTTTGCATTCACACATTTTTTGTTGTGGTTGATGGACCTAGACTCTGAGGTATGCCAGGCAGGCACTGTAGCTCTGAGCTATATTCCCACTTGATTTTTTTCTTTATATTAAGGCTAGGTTCTCTGGTCCATATTTGGCTATGAGTTCTTTAAACCCCTCCTGCCTTGCCTTCAGGAGTTGAGTAACTATAGGTATTGTCTCCCAAGCCTGGCTGGCTAATTTTTCATGGTCCTATGTTAAACCAATCTTTTGTACCTGAAGGATTTTTAACTCTCAACCAAATCTTGGTGCTTCTTGATTGTTTTTGTAACTGGTTAGAGAAACTTAGGGATCAATTGTTAGAAAGAGCATAATGGTGACACCCGTGCCTTAAGTAGTGGAGGGTCCACATAGGACTACATTCATCTATTCTTCCAATTATATAAATAGCACACACATTGATATGTGTGCTCTACATATAACTTTTGCTTTGAAAGTGCATTTCCCAATAAATATATTATTTTAACATTTTCTTTGAGAAGCCTCAAGATGGATTCTGGGGACTCAGGTGTTCTAGACATTTGTACCTGCACAAGGACACACCCTATTCTTGTTCCTGAATTCCTGTTCCTTTAACAGTGCTAAAGTCACCCAGTACATAAAAACCATAAGTTAAAAGGATCAAATTTTGAAAGAAACTCAGCTTGTGGGCTGAGCTATTTGAATCTGACACTCTGTAGCTCATAAGGTATCTAAGACTGCATCTCTATGTCTGCCTGCAGGGACAATAAAGGTTGAAATTGTCTGAAGGAAAAAAAACATAGAAAATAGTTTCAGTCAAGCCCCAATTGTATGTGTTGTACACAGTCCCTGTTTGCATTAATGTAGTTAGCATCCCAGCACCTTGATATGCATGTCCAAGACACACACACCCTTTTACAAGCAATTCATCGACAGCATGCACAAACTTGTCAGCCCTGCCTATACAGAGCTACACATACTTCAATCTCTGAAGAATAGTTTACATTTCTCTGCCCCGAGTAATAAGAAATTATAGGGAATTTCTGTTAAAATGTCTGAGTAAGTGTATCTGGGTATCACTTTAGGGCCAAATCAGCCTGAACTGGCTTGGATAGTGTAAATGAAATGATTTTTATTATTTTGGAAATCTGTGAACCTATAAATTCACTTCTGGACATGTCTGTCACAGATGCATACAACTTGTAACCCTTGCATAGCCACTCATCCTTTCATTCCTGAAGCCATCTAGGACAGTATTTTTCTCTGTAAATGGACCTGACCATAAAACCCCTGTTTTTAATTGTCTTGGGCCATTCACAGTGCTTCATGAAGAGCATCCAGGCATAAACAGTCTCTTTTAAGGAAAAGAGCCCAGCATGGTGGTGCACATTTTTAATCTCAGCACTCCAGATGTTGTAGAGGAGACAGACCCATGACAAACCTGTAAAGGAGAGGCTCAGAGCATCAGATCCAAAACAGCAACACCAGCCTGGATGTGAATTAGATTAACTAAAGTGAGGAAAGAGGTAGAGATCAATCCTAAGACAATATCTTCATTTCTTCAGCCTTCTTGAGACACTCCACTGCATGGTGTTTTGCTGTGGCAAACACATGAAGGAATGTTTCACGGATGCAGAAACAGGCAGAAGGCTAAGGGAGACTGGTGAAGGAATGTTTAGCTGAAGCAGACACAGGTAAACAGAGCTTCTGCTAACAAAAGCATGAGAAAAACCCTACATAATGATGGTGTCTTTGTTAATTCCATCCATATGTTGGTCTTCATTGTTGCAGCCCGTACTGCCCGTTCCGGTCCGAGGGTCAGGGTCTAGCGAGAGAGAGAGTGGGGATAAAGGGGAAGAGACGCGAAGAATGGAGACAAGACAGAGGTTCTGATCAAGTCTCGTTTATTGAAGGGAATTCTGAGCTATTTATAGGCTTTTGCCACGTGCCTTGTAGGCGCGTGGATACCACGTGCCTTGCAGGTGTTGATATGACGTAAGCCTTACAGGCGTCTATAGCGTGGACAGCACGTGCACCGCAATGCCTTGCAGACGTGGATAGCACGTGTGCCTTACAGGCATGTATGGCGTAGATAGCACGTGGACAGCACGTGAACTGCAATACCTTGCAGGCGTGGCCACTACGTGCACCTTGCAGCTGGGGCCAGTAAACAGCAACACAAAATATGTGGGCTATCAGAGTGTGCTTCAGCTGTTGTAGGCTATTGAAAACCAAATCTTTCGTCAGGGTATATGGTTCCAGATGGCTGCAAAGTTGATCTAGCCGCTTTCTGCTAAAGTCTGCTCCCAACAGGTCCCCCTTTTTAAATTTTTTTCAAAAGGGAAGGCTGGGAAAACTTACGGAAACCGTGCCTGTCCTAGGTTGGAACAAAGGACCCCAGCCTCCCTTTCCCGTCCTTGGATACTCAACAGCCATTGGTTGAGCTCCTGTCTTAGGATGATGAGGCCTCCCTTCTTTTAGGGGCAAGGGTCTCCGTATGCTCTCTTACCCGTCACTGACTATCCGGCTTAGCGCGTAAGTTAGGGGTTAATCCTCATCAGTCTTGATGACAGAGGTTTCAGAGTCCCCTACTTCCAGCCTGTAATAGTGGACCTGTATGGGTTTCATTTGAATAGTATCTCGTACAAAATCCATCAGTTTGTTGAACCTTATTAACCCAAGAGACAAGAGACTTAGCAATGCCTGAACAGTCAGTATAAAAGCAACACTCTTTTTTAAGGGTAACACATAACTCCCTCTATCAGAGGAGTAAAAAGTGTAAGCCTCTTCTATTCTGTTTATAAATGTCTTATATCAGAATCTAAATCTATACAAATACAAAACTGATCATAGCTTTGATCTAAAGAAAACTAAGGAAATCCCTGTTCCTGCTCTAGTCAATCTCAAACCCAAAAAACAACTATAGTAACTGTGGTAGTGGGTTTTCTGCTAATCTAAATTCCCACTAAATCTAAAACAATCTAGTTCCCCACTAAATCATAAGTCAGGGAATCAAGAGTCCAATAGAGCCACCCTGGAGATATGGGTGGTGATGTCTTCTTCAGCACTGATAACTTCCCAAGTCAGGTTTACTCGTTGATCTGTTCCAATTTGAAGGCAATTGTGAAGCATCTTTATGTTTCCTGTGAAGAAAAAATACGCTTCTCAGGGGGTTTCTCCTCCCTGGATTTGTTATTGTTGTCTATTTGTTTAATCAGTCTCTCTGGCAGCCAACGTGCAGCATCTGCAGTTTGGGAATATATGCAAACAGAACCTCTTCCCCAGATAAGCACTGGGTCTGGCCCATTCCAGGTTCCAGTTAATGGATCTTTCCAGAGGACTGTTGCAAAATTTTTTTTTGTATCAGGATGCCAGAATCTATCTGCAGCAGATTTTCCTTCAGAATCCAAATTTAAAAAATTTAAAATGAAGAGTGCATGATGAAGGATATTTCTGGGGGATCCCTTGGTAGGGTACCATTCCCCCTTTTTAATTTTTTCAAATTGACATTTAATGGTTTGATGTGCCCTTTCTACTATACCTTGGCCCTGTGGATTATATGGAATACCCATTTTATGTAGTATTCCCAATCTTTCACAAAATTGGTGGAAACTGGAGCTTGTATAACCTGGGCCATTGTCAGTTTTTATCTGTTTAGGCACACCCATTACAGCGATTGTAGCAAGCATATGAGCAATCACATGCTTGCTTGCTTCTCCAGTTTGTAATGTTGCATAGATGAAACCACTGTATGTGTCTACACATACATGTATATATTTTTGCTTGCCAAATTCATTATAATGAGTAACATCCATTTGCCAGATACTGTTTGGTATCAGTCCCTTTGGATTTACACCCAAATGAGGAACTGGTAAAAGTTTAACACATGATTGACATTGTTTGACAATTTGTCTAGCTTGTTCTCTGGTAATTTTAAACATAACTCTTAAGGTTTTAGAATTAAGGTGATGTAACTCATGAGCCTTTATGGCCTGATCCAAATTAGATTTTTGATCTGATAAAGTCACTGCAGCTATTCGAGTAGCTAGGTCTGCCTTGGTATTTCCTTCAGAGAGAGGACCTGGTAGCCCAGTGTGGGCTCTCAGGTGTCCTATAAAGAATTTACACTTTCTCTTCAAAATTAATTGCTGGCACTGTAAAAACAAATCAGCTGCTTCTGAGGAATGCTTTATCTGTGCAGCAGTTTTTAACAGAGGGATAGACTGAGCTATGTATGAGCTATCTGTATAAATGTTAATGGGTTGATTTGGAAATGCTTGAAACACAGCAATAACAGCATGTAATTCAACCAATTGAGCTGACACAGATGATGTAGCAAAGGAGATTACTTGATCTTTAAAGGCATAAGCAGCTGTTCCTGACGAGGAACCATCAGTGAAAACTAGCAATGCTTCCTTGATAGGTTCATGTGCAGTACGAGATGGAAAAACAAATTCATGATGATTACAAAACTGAACCAATTTATCTGGTGGATAATGATTATCTATCTGACCAGAAAATGAGGCACATGCAATAGGCCAGACTTCAGAATTCTGCATAAGCCAATCAACCTGATGCCTTGTATAAGGTTGTACTATGACATCAGGATCTTTTCCAAAATATTTTTGACTGTTATCTCTGCCTAACATAATCATATCTGCTACAGCTGCATAGTATGGATTAAGAACCTTCTTGGGGGATGAGGGAAGATGAACCCATAATATGGGTGCAGTTTGCCAAAAAACTGCAGTAGGAGTTAGTTTAGTGTTAAAAATAAGAAAATATAAAGGCTTAGAATAATTAATATGAGTTACAAATTGGGATGAAATAGCATTCTCTACCTTCTGTAAGGCTTTTCTACCCTCCTCTGTTAGAGCCCTGCCAGATTTAGGGTCAGGATCTCCCTTGAGAATATCAAACAGAGGCTTCAATTCTCCTGTTGTAAGTTTCAAATATGGTCTTAGCCAATTAATGTCTCCCAGTAGTTTTTGAAAATCATTAAGTGTCTTAAGGGAATCAGTCCTCAGTGTGGCTTTACTATTAATAATACTTGGACCATTAATCTGAAATCCTAAATAGGTATATGGGTCTTGTAATTGCACCTTTTCTGGTGCTATTTGTAACCCTGCAGTCTGTAAAGCTGTTCTAAGATCATCAAAGCACTGGAGTACCTGTTTTCCATCTTTTCCAGCTATCAAAATATCATCCATGAAATGAATCATGTAAATTTGCTTCCACATAGTTCTAACACCCTCTATGGCAGAAGCCACAAACTTTTGGCACAAGGTAGGACTGTTAGCCATACCCTGAGGCAATACCTTCCATTGATATCTTTTCATAGGTTCTCTAAAGTTTATAGAGGGAATACTGAAAGCAAAACGTTTTCTATCATTAGGATGTAAGGGGATAGTAAAAAAAACAGTCTTTTAAATCTATAACTATTTTAAAATAACCTAAAGGTATGTCCACCGGTGTGGGCAGCCCAGGTTGTAAGGCTCCCATTTTAATCATGGTTGCATTAACAGCCCTCAAGTCTTGCAACAATCTCCACTTTCCTGATTTTTTCTTAATGACAAATATTGGGGTGTTCCAGGGAGAGTTACTCTCTTCCAAATGCCCTGCCTGTAATTGCTCCTGCACTAGCAACTGGGCAGCTTGTAATTTTTCGGTGGTTAGGGACCACTGATCCACCCAGACGGGCGAGTCCCCTTTCCAGGTGATGGGATCCGCACAACGTCCTAGGGGTGCAGCTGAATCAGTAGCCCCCATCAAAAATACCCCAAGCCTCTTCTTTCATTGTTACCATAAACTTCAGTAGGATGAATAATTTCATCTTCACCTTTTCCTAATCCTTTGTCTGGGGAAAGCTCAGAGTTTACCATTTGAGCCATGATTACTTCATTAGGGCTGCACATAATCAATCCCAACTGGGATAAGAGATCTCTGCCCCAGAGATTAATGGGAAGGCCTGAGATGACATGGGGTTGTATATTTCCTGTATTTCCTTCTTTATCTTTCCACGTTAGCACCTTAGAGCTTTGTAGTGGATTTTGACTTTGGCCAATACCCCTTAAATTGGTTAAGGTTGGGGTCAGAGGCCAGGTAGCAGGCCAATCACTTTGTTTTAGGATAGTCACATCAGCTCCTGTGTCAACCAAGCCTTGGAATGCCTTTCCATCTAGCCAGATTGTCATCATAGGTTTTTGTTTAACTATAGGCTGTACCCAGTATGCATCAGAGGAACCAAAACCTTGATCCCCTCTTTTAGGATTCTTATATTTGTGATTAGTAGGGTACAATGGAAGTAACAATAGTTGAGCTATCCTCTTTCCTGTAGGAATGGTGACTATGTTCTGAATTGCCTGCACCATTACCTTAATCTCACCCTGATAATCATTATCTATAACTCCAGGAAAAATTTGTAATCCCTGCAGAGTAGTACTGCTTCTTCCCACTATCAGGCCAAACACATTTGGATAGAGTGGTCCAAACACTCCAGTGGGTAAAGCCTGAGGTCCCATTTCTGGGGTTAATACTGTGTGGGTGGCAGAACTGAGGTCCAGTCCTGCGCTTCCTGGTGTTGCTCGACTAAGTTCAGAAAGGGATTGGTATTTGCTGGTAGGACACTGACTGCTCCATAAGCCTGTTTTGGCTTGTGTCGGTTCGGGGCCTGGAGCTGGCCCCTGTTCCCGTTTCCCTGATCATAGAAAAGGGTGTTACCTTGTACGTCTCTTTTAGACATACAATGACTAGCCCAATGCCTTCCACGTTTGCAACGTGGGCAGAGCCTAGGCTGTTTTCTGGGCTGTCTCTGGCTTAACTCATTTTCTACTTTGCAATCTCTTGCAAAGTGTCCAGGTTTACCACATTTAAAACATACCTTTCTGTCTCTATTTACCAAAAAATCTCTTACAGATTTTCCTTGCATAGCAGCTACCATAGCTAAGCCCTGTTGATAAGAGGGACCTATGTCAGAACAGAGTCTGATATATCCCGTAAGGTCTGTCTTTTTCCTATAAGGTCTAATGGCCTCTTGGCAGGCAAGATTAGCATTTTCATATGCAAGTTGTTTCACATAATCTACACCTGCCTCTGCATTGCCAAAAATCCTCCCTGCTGTTGTCATTAATCGATGAACAAAGTCAGAAAATTGTTCATCAGGCCCTTGCCTGACTGCTGTTAAAGATGCACCAGGGTCTCCCTTACCGGGAGTTTACGCCAAGCCTTCATGGCTGCATTTTGAATTTGAGCATATAAACCTGGGTCATATTGCATCTGGTTATCACTAGAAGCAAATTGCCCTTCTCCTACTAAGGCATCAAAGGACCAACCATTGCCTGCCTTAATGTTTCTCCTAGCTGTCTCTTTACAATTCTCATGATACTCTGATTTCCAAATAAGATAGTCTCCACCACTAAGAACTGCCCTCCCTAACATATTCCAATCACTAGGAGTTAGCCACTCCTCTGCAACAGATTCTAAAATTGCAAGAGTAAAGGGAGCAGTGGCACCATATTGAGATACTGCATTTTTTAATTCTTTAATAATTTGAAAATTAAACCCTGTGTGATGTCTCCAAGCAACCCCTTGAGCGTCTCTGGTCTCTGATACAGGGAAAGCCTTAGCGTCTCCCTCCTCTGGCTGATCTGTAGCTGAACTAAAGCTAGAGGATAGGGACTGCCTTTGGACACCAGGTTGAGGAACATGAAAATCCGGGGGATTTTCGCAGTTAGTCTCTTGAGACCTCTTCCCTGTCCTTAATTTCTGTAACTGGTTACTTAAGCCCTGATACTCTTTTTCTAACTCTATCAGTTGTTTAAGGGTAGCAATTTTGTCCTGTAACTCCTTTTTAGGATCTACAACCATTGTCTCCATTGGGGGAGCACTTGGAGGTGGAGGCACATAGAAAGAGGGCATTTCAGCGTCATAAAATTTGACTTCCTCTTCCTCTCGGTCAGCACAATCTGGCTCTGACAAATTGTCATCAACCTTTGGCTGTATTTTGGATTCTAACTTACGCTTCTTTTTATTTTGAACCAAAATGACAGCATTCAAGAACAAAAGCAGAAAATTAACACATGTGAGCAGCAAACAAAACCGAAACAGAGAGTTGAATTCAAGCTGACTAATTTTGGATTCAGGTTGACTAATTTCTTGTCCCATTTTTCTTACCTTTCTCAATGCGGCAGATTCCTGCGGCAACCAACAGATTCTTCTTCCGTAAAGTCCCTCACTGGGTCTCTCGTTCCCGCTGCCTCTCGTTGAGTGCCAAACTGTTGCGAACCCCCCAAGCTTGGGCACCAAACTGTTGCGCTTACTGGAGCCCCACGTTGGGCGCCAAACTGTTGCAGCCCGTACTGCCCGTTCCGGTCCAAGGGTCAGGGTCTAGCGAGAGAAAGAGTGGGGATAAAGGGGAAGAGACGCGAAGAATGGAGACAAGACAGAGGTTCTGATCAAGTCTCGTTTATTGAAGGGAATTCTGAGCTATTTATAGGCTTTTGCCACGTGCCTTGTAGGCGCGTGGATACCACATGCCTTGCAGGTGTTGATATGACGTAAGCCTTACAGGCGTCTATAGCGTGGACAGCACGTGCACCGCAATGCCTTGCAGACGTGGATAGCACGTGTGCCTTACAAGCATGTATGGCGTAGATAGCACGTGGACAGCACGTGAACTGCAATTCCTTGCAGGCGTGGCCACCACGTGCACCTTGCAGCTGGGGCCAGTAAACAGCAACACAAAATATGTGGGCTATCAGAGTGTGCTTCAGCTGTTGTAGGCTATTGAAAACCAAATCTTTCGTCAGGGTATATGGTTCCAGATGGCTGCAAAGTTGATCTAGCCGCTTTCTGCTAAAGTCGGCTCCCAACACTTCATGACATTTCCTACTTGAGCTCTGTTTATAGGGACTCCACAGAGAGTTTGTTTATTTTTTTGTTTCCCCAAACAGGGTTTCTCAAGTGTGTAGGTCTATTATTTGTTTTTCCATACAGGATTACTCTGTGCCCTTGGATGTCCAAAAACATGCCCTATAGATCATGATGTCCTTGAACTCAATGATCTGCTTGCCTCAGTCTCACAAATGCTGGGATTAAAGGCATGGATCAACCCTGCCTCGGTGTGTCACCAGTAATTGGCCTCAATAGTTTTAATGCCAAATTCTCCTCTCTAGAATATGAAACCTCCACAAAGTCCCCTTCTTCCAATACCATATTCAAATCCAATCATAACTTGGAAGAATACATTTAGCTGGAAAAGGACTTCAACTCAGGGAGATCAGCCTTTCTCTGTATCACAAAAAAGTAGTATTTAAGGCATATAACACAAAAATATCTGCAAAAACACATTCAGTTTTTTGTATTCTTTTAGCCATATATGTTTTCCCTGCATAGGTGTTAGCAATGCACTATCCTCAGAAGGCAGAAGACAGTGACAGGGCTCCTATATTTGGAGTTGTAGATGGTTATGAGCTACCATGTGGAAGCTAGGAATAGAACACTGGTCCTGTGGAATAGCAGCTCTTCTTGAAAATTCTGCACCATTTATACAGACCCTAAAAGGTTTTGAACTCATCTCCTGCAATGATTTAATCAAAAACAAAGCTGGTACAGAAACCAAATCAAATCGAAGAAAAAAAGAAAACGAGAGAGAGAGAGAGAGAGAGAGAGAGAGAGAGAGAGAGAGAGAGAGAGGCAGAGAGATAGGGAGCGCTTTTGGAGCTGCTTGGCAGGAATCTGACATTGGGTCACGACAAAGAAGTAAGTTCAGGCAGGAATCCAAGTCGTAAGCTAGAACACAGAAGTAGGCCTCAGGAATGAATATGACTGTGGGCTAGGACAGAAAAGTAGGCTCAGATATTTTTGCCATCCTGATGAGCCCTTAGAAACAGAGATCATGCTGGGCGGTGGTGGCCATGCCTATAATCCCAGCACTTGGGAGGCAGAGGCAGGCGGATTTCTGAGTTCAAGGCCAGCCTGGTCTACAGAGTGAGTTCCAGGACAGCCAGAGCTAACAGAGAAACCGTGTCTTGAAAAACAAACAAACAAACAAACAAACAAACAAACAAAAAAAGTGATCATGAGCATCATTACCTGAGTGATCGCGGGACTTTTTATATTGACTTGTTTGTTCCTTGACTGTTTGTATCTATTGTATTGTTGGTTCCTCAACCTTAAACTGACCTAAATACTTGCATGTAATTAAAAGAGTCTTTAAAAAAGTGGAAATAAACAAACCTGCCTTCAGCCTCAGAACTGGCTGGGGTCATGCTGCAATATTGTCTAATCACCTCTTTTTTAATCTTCACTCCTGCACTAGAGAACATGTTGACTGACTGAGTGGGCTTGGTCAGAGAGAGACATAGAGAGACAGAAAGAAAGTTACAGAGAGAAAAAGACAGACAGACAGAGAGAGGCAGAGAGACCAAGAGAGTCAGAGACAATGGCAGAGAAAGAAACAGAGAGTTATATTTAGTGTTTGCACACTGACTTGCCGAATGGTTCTTCATTTATGGGTCCTGCCTTCCCTGCCTGGAGGTCTAATCATAGTGGACACACCCTAACTCACATCATCACAGTCATTCCTGTTACCCAGACCTGCAAATAAACTCAGGCTACCTAATCATTCCAGAGAGACCTGAGAAGTAGGCTGCAAATTAATGTGGGAGAACAAAAAACATCACAGAGTTCAGACTTTGAGGAGAAATATTCTAGCTGAGCTTGGATTGTGACCATAAGTTCAGATTTTCTACATTCCCACATGAGAATCTGATTCACTCTAGCTAGGTCAAAATAAGATTAAATGGATGGAATCTTCATCATCCTATCAGGTGGCAGCTTTGGCCTGAGAGGTGTGGCTTCAAATGGAAGGTGTGAGGGGGAAGGAGTATATAAGGACTCAGTTGGCTGCAAAGACCCTGTGAGCCTTGGAGTCTGGAGTGACTGCCTGACTTACTGAGATTGGAGCTTCTGAGAGTGGTGTCCAAAGCAAGTAAGTCATTTATACCCATCAGGATACCCCTTCTGACTTGGCTTGACAGTGTACATTTCATCTTAATGGTTTTGGTGTGTTTGTCTCCTTGCATGTTTGCTTGCTTTCTTCTTTGTGTGGTTATTTTGAAGCAGCCAGCCTCATTTAGCCCCAGATAGACCGAAGTCTGTTAGGAGCCATGCTGCGTTTGCTGAAGTAGCTATACGCTCGCCATTAGAAGATGGCGCTGGCTTCCTGTTCCTGGTTCTTCTTGGCCTTGGTGTCTGCAGCTGTGCACACGCGTAGGTGTGAATTTTCCCGCTGATAGTACTATCAGTGGATATGTAAATGAGACCCCAGTCTGTAAGCCAATGAGGACAGATCATGTCTCTTTGATAGTATATAAGTCAGTACATTCTGGGGCTTGAGGTCCTTCCTTTGTCCTTCCTGTCCTTCCTTTGTTCTCCATCTTAACTAAAGGTCCTTCCTTTGTGCTAACTAAAAGTCCTTCCTGTCCTTCCTTTGTTCTCCATCTTGCATCCTTCTAACTAAAAGAGCTGTAACAATAAAAGATGCTGTCAGAAGAATCTTGAATGTGGCGTGCTCCTTATCGGCGAGGTAGCGTGCCACAGAAGTCCATATGGAGTCAAGTGTCATGAAACATTAAATGTTCAGCCTCTACTCCCTGAGACCAGAGGCTGCCCTGCTCTGCTTGTGTACAGTGTTAAGGAAGCACGATTCAAGGACTCAGGCATTGTTGAGGTCCACATTGCCCCACATTGGGGGCCAAAATGTTGAGACCCACTCTGCCCCACACTTGGGGCCAAAATGTTTCAGCCTGAGTTGCTGTTGTAGGCTGTTGAAAACCAAGCCTCATGTCAGGGTATATGCCTCAGGAAGGCTACAAAGCTGATAGTTGCTTTCTAGCCGCTTTCTGCTAAAAGTCTGCTCCCGACAAGGCATACTGGAAAAATGCCACATATCCTGAACTACTCTAATCTACCTTACAAAAATTTTCATTCAAAACAAATACAGATTTATGAAATGACATGAAGGAAAATTTTGTATGGGAGAATACCTGGGTATGAGTTATTAGAAAGCATTAAATTGACAATTTTAAGCATTCAATCTATTTTTTGATGATTGATTGATTTGTACTTTCTGACTGCCATGTATAACCATTCCCTCACTTCCCTAGCCTTCTGCTCTGAGTGGTTGGCCCCTTCCTGGGTATCTCCCCACACTTTCACATCAAGTCTGTGAGATTAGGTGCTTCCTCCCCTGCTGTGGTCCCACACGGCAGAGCAGCAAGATAAATATAACACAAACATATAGTCAACTGCCTTTGAGATAGACTGCTTAACCATTTGTTTGGGCCCATGTGAAACCAAGCTGCATTAAAGCTACATATGTGTGGAGAGCCCTAGGTTTTGTGTCTGCATATTTTTTTCAAGGGGGGGGGGGCTCACTCTCTGAGAGCCCTGAGGGTCTACATTACTTGGCAGTGTTGATCTTCCTATGGAGTTCCTATCCCTTTCAAGGCCTGCAGACCTACCTCCTATTCTTCCATAAGAGTCCCCAAGCTCCATTCCCTGTTTGTCTGAGGGACTCTGAGTCAGCTGCTGGGTGGAGCCTCTCAGAGAATAGGAATTCTAGCCTCATGCCTGCAAGCATAACAGAGTATCATTAATAATGTCAGTGATTGGTGCTTCTCCATGGGAATGGTCTCTTGTTGGGGTCATTATTATTTCACTATCTCTTTAGTATCTGTTCCATGTACCATCCTGGTATTTCTTGGACACAAGATAAATTTTTAGTCATGATTTTGTAATTGGGTGTTGTTCCTATTGCCCTACTGGAGTTTCCACCTGGCCAAAGTGGGAGGCTACTTCAGGTTCAATTTCTCCTAAGCTGAGAGTAACAGATAAATTCCACCCCATATTATTGGGCACCTGCCTTATCTCATTTTTATGTCTGGTGCTGGAGATTCCCCCAACTACCCATCCCTGTCAGATTTCCATTCATTCTCATGGCCAATTTGCATCTTTGCTGTTTCTGGACACACCTGGTCCTGACCTTAAACATTATCCTCCCCATCCTCTCTCCCACCCCATTTCTTCCTACCATCTACCTCTTACAAATATTTTATCCTCCTATGTGAGATTCAATCATCCTCACTTGTTCTTTCCTTTTTGTTTAGCTTCTTTGTGTCTGTAGAGTATAGCATGCTTATCTTCTATATTGAGGCTACTATCTACCTTTTAGTGAGTATATACCATGCATAGTCTTTTCTAACTGGGTTATCTTACTCAGCATGATATTCTCCTATGCCATTCATTGGCCTGGACAACATATTCTGCCTTTGTTTTTAATAGCTGAATAATATTCCATTGTGTAGATGTGCCACAATGTCTTTGTCAGTCTTCAGCTCTGACCATCTCTGCTTGTTTACAGTTTGTGACTATTAACAGAAATCTTCTATAAACATAGTTGAACAGGTGTCTTTGTGCCATGACAGAGCATGTTGGAGGTCACAAGGGATTACAGATTCCATTGGGATAAAACTGTGCTCTGGGCAGCTTAACTTGCCCCAGAGGATTCATCATGTGGAGAAAATAAATGGCTTATCTGTATAGTTCAGGACCCACAAGTCTGTTTAAGGTGTGAGGAGAGGAGGCAAGAAAATTGAGGGTCCCCTGATGTAACGAACGCCCCCAAAATCCCTTTTCGCCCGAGAATAAAGACAGGAGGCGGTAGTCGGGTTTACTGCCACGAGGAACTTTTTTACTGCTCCATACGATAAAGCGGAAAGACCCAAGAAACCGGAAGAGGGTCCCTTAAATACACCCTAGAGTGACGTATTCACTTCTGAATGGCTGTTCGCTCACTACCCAGTATTACGCCTCGGGATAGGCCAGTGGCTTGGCGCTCTTTCTGCCTAGCAGCTGCGCAGAATGATTGTTTACTGCTGGGGAAACATGTGGCCAGCGCCATGTTGGAAAACTCACGTGTGTAGCCACTGAAACAGCGGCTCACTACATCTCTCCCTGTTTAAATTATTAATATAGAACAGCCTTTTGCCCATTAAACGCAGTACCAACTCAGTGAGGGAAAGCAGAGGCCTGATCCCCTGTGCAAAATGAGATATTGTAATTGGTTTAATTCCCATACCCAATCTCGATACCTTTTGACGGGGAAAGGAAGCCTCTATCCTGGGGCGCCACCAGGAGGAGGTAATTGGCATCAAACCTTTGTGCAATCAGGCATACTTTCAAGAAATCTATCCACACTCGTGGAACATTCCCTGTCGAGTACCCACTCGCAAACACCTCTAACTGCTCAGGTACCGGTTATTCAGGCAAGGGCTGATTGGACTTGACCTCTCATCTAACCCAGTGCAATGGGAAACCCCCTGGGGTGCATAGACTGAGAGTCGCAGTCCCGGCCTAGATAGTCAAATTTCAGGGAGGGATGCTTTGCTCCAAGGCTGCGCGTGCTTAGGCTTTGAACTACCTTGTCACGTTTTTGTTGGGCTTTGAGCTCTACAAACCAACCATCTATGAATACTAATTCACATCATAGGGGTGTATCACGCAGGCCTATTCCGGCTCTTTGGAAAGAAAGAAAGAAAGAAAAGGCAGAAGAAGTTTAAGAAGTAAAATCTCCACGGGCAGCAGGTTCCATCCGCTGGAAATCCGGGCTTGTAATCACTGCTGTACCTGGTCCAACTTCCCATTCCACTTTCCTTTTAAATAAGCAGAAAGATTATGGCTTTAAATAAATGTATCATTCACAAATCTCAGAGGTGAAATACCTGGATATGGGGTTGTTGAGACACAGCTCATTTGAGCCACATCTGCAAGCTGTATCAAATGTGCTTGGAGCGAATTAACTCTCTGATTGACCAACACATCCACTTTCTGTGGGAGGGTCAAAGCCTCAGAGGTTTTTTCTGAAGTTTGATTAACAACAGTAGCTGCCGTAACTTGATTAACCATGTCTGAGTCAGCTGTCACAGCTGCAATTTGTAGGGATGGTAATAGCAGCGATAAGGGCTGCAGTTATATTAAAATCTCCTTTCTTGTCAGGATAAAATCAAGGTCTCAGACGTCTGAACGGGGATAGGGATCAGAGTGGTAAACTGGCTATTAGACCTGCCTATAGAAAAGCAGACCAGCACTGTAATATAAAGCGAGTTACATTGGTACAAGTTAGCAGCAGCAACGCCTTTTAAGAAGGCAAGGGCATAGGTTTTTGAGAAGCAGATAGGTTAATCATCTAAATTCACTGTATATACTAGGAACCCGATTTTGGAGAGTCCAAATGGGAGCTGAGAGCGCCTGCAGATGAATCCTTCGGGGGTCTTTTTCAGGAACCGCGAGTCGACGCATCAGTCGCTCTGGCAGCCAAAATGGATTGTCTTCCCCCTGTGGAAACACAAAGACTGCTCCCTGGGATCTTATTAAAATAGGATCCGGGCCTTTCCATAGACCAGTCAAAACATCTTTCCATTTTACCATTTCTTTTGGCCTAGTTGGTTCCAGGCAATGGCGATCAGCCGCTGTATTGCCCTGACTGTCCAAATTCAGAAAGTTGAGGGTAAAAAGTGCCAGAGAAATAGTAGCTCGTGGCACCGTGGGCAAAGCTTCCTCAACTTCTCCTTTTTGTTTTATCAAATAAGTTTTAAGGGTGCGGTGAGCACGCTCAATGATGCCCTGTCCCTGGGGGTTATAAGGGAGACCCGTCAGGTGTGTCACTTCCATATGGCGACAAAATTGTTTAAATTTTTGAGAAGTGTAGGCTGGCCCATTGTCTGTTTTAAGGATTTTAGGCTTTCCCCAAGCACTCCAAGCTTCGAGGCAATGTTGAATAACATGGGCCGCCTTTTCTCCGGTCAAAGAAGAGGCAAATATAACTCCAGAACAAGTATCAATAGAAACATGCAAATATTGTAATTTACCAAAGGACGGGATGTGGGTAACATCCATTTGCCAGATTTGTAAGGGCCTGATTCCCCGAGGGTTAACTCCTGTATGGGGAATAGGTAGGAATTGACAGCAGTTTTGGCATTGAGTCACAATATCTCTGGCCTCCCTTCTAGAGATGTTAAATTGACATCTTAATGTCTCAGCTGTCACATGAAACCTTTTGTGAAAAGCTTTAGCCAAATCTAACTTTGGCGAAAGGGCAATTGCAATTAACCTTGTGGCTCGATCTGCCAGGTCATTACCGCGGGACATAGGTCCCGGTAAGCCTGAGTGAGCCCTAATATGAGTTATAAAGACCGGGGATCTACGCTTAGCCAGGGTAAGCTGAATCTTTTGAAAAACTTCCACAAGTCTGCTAGATGTCTTAATTAACCCAGCAACTTCTAATGCTTTTACTGCATTAACCACATAGAAGGAATCTGAAACAATATTTAAGCGGCCTGGAAAGATTTCCAGAACCTCTGACACCACTAAGCATTCCACAATTTGAGGTGAGGTTTCATGATATTGTTTGGATGTAACTTTATCATTAACCACATAGGCACCTACTCCTGTTTTTGACCCACCCGTATAAACTACCATTCCATCTGGGAGCGGCTCCTGAGACACAATATGTGGAAATATGATAGCTTGAGTTAAAGCAAATTGTAAGATGGGATGCTTAGGATAATGATTATCTATTTGACCATTGAAGGAGGTAACCAGCACTGCCCACACATCAGAGGTCGCCGTTAATATTTGGACTTGATGGGCAGTATAAGGCACTATCAAAACCTTAGGCTCTCTTCCAAAATGAGTAATAGCCAATTTTAGCCCTTGAAGGGCAAGCTGAGCAACTGCATCTGGATACCTTTCAATGATCTTTGCAGGAGACGCATTAGGGTGGACCCATAACAAGGGCCCCTCCTGCCATAATACAGCAGTTGGTAAGTGTCTAGTTTTAAAAACACATAAGTCAAAGGTTTTGGTTTCATCTATGCGTTTCAACTGGGCATCTTGCAAAGCTCTTTCTACTACTTGCAGAGCACGGCTCGCAGCTGGTGTTAAGGCCCTTGGTGAGGAAATATGAGCATCCCCTTCTAAAATATCAAATAAAGGTTTCAGCTCGGCCGAGAGAATTTTTAAAAACGGTCTTAACCAATTTATATCACCTAATAATTTCTGAAAATCATTTAAAGTATGTAAATGGTCTCTACGAATCTCCAATTTCTGAGGAATTATCTTTTCTGGATAGATAACTGTCCCTAAAAAGGAACCAATCTCTGAAAATTGAACTTTCTCAGTAGCAACATGTAGACCCCACTGTTCTAAGGTTTTTAATAATAAGGGGTATGAGGTCTGTAAAGTACCTAAATCCTTATGACACATAATAATATCATCTGTATAATGAGCCAGCAACAGCGAAGGAAATTGCTTCTTAATTGGCTCGAGGGCCATTTGTACATACAGCTGACATATGGTAGGGCTGTTCGCCATGCCCTGAGGCAGGACTTTCCACTGATATCTCTTATCAGGTTCAAAACGATTAACAGTAGGTAATGTAAACGCAAATCTTGGCCTATCTTGTGGACATAAGGGAATAGAGAAAAAACAATCTTTAATATCTATAATTATAATTCTCCACTGCTTAGGCAAGGCAGAGAGTAGAGGCAAACCTCGTTGCACAGAGCCAAATAGTCGCATCTGTGCATTGACCGCTCTTAAATCATGTAAAAGCCTCCACTTCCCGGATTTTTTTTTAATAACAAATATAGGTGTATTCCAGGGGGAGGTAGAAGGTTCTAAATGACCGAGCTGCACTTGTTCTTTAATTAGTTTTGTAGCAGCTTCCAATTTCTCAGAGGATAATGACCACTGAGGAACCCAGACGGCCTCCTCTGTGAGCCAGGGTATGGGCATAGAGCCCTCAGTGGCAACTAGGAAAAACTCAGTCCTTGCCTTCCTGTGTTTGATTCTTGTGAGACAGGATCTAACCTTCCTTGTTCGTTCCTTCCAAGACCTTTTCCTTCTTTAAATCCCATGCTTTTCATAATGTTTACAGCTTGTGGGGAGTATTCACTGGTCAGAACTAGCCCTAGGCCCTGTAAAATGTCCCTTCCCCAGAGGTTGACGGGGAGGGGAAGCACATAAGGTATAAAACTTCCTGTCTGACCCTCTGCTGCCTTCCAAGTCAACGAGCGGGAGCTGACTGCAGGGCTGGCTTCATATCCCAATCCTTGTAGGGAGTGAGATGATTTCTCTACAGGCCATGCCTTAGGCCACCAATTAGCGGAAATGATACTTTTATCTGCTCCTGAGTCCAGAATTCCGGTAAATTTCTTCCCCTCTATTGCTAACTGTAAGGTGGGTCTAGTTTTAAAATCAACCACCAGATGAGCGAAGTCAGTTCCTGAGGAACCAAGCCCCTGAGAACCTCTAAGCTTCTCAGTGGATGGAAAACAATCATGCAAGCTTGGAAGAACAATTAATTGAGCAATCCTGTCTCCAGGGGAGATAGAGAATACACCTTGTGGACTAGCACAGAGAACTTGAAGTTCTCCGGTATAATCCTGATCTATTACACCGGGGTGTACCACAAGCCCTTTTAAGGTGAGAGAGGAACGGCCTAATATAAGACCAATGCTTCTCTCTGGCAGGGGGCCTCTGTAATCGACCGGGATCGGCTGCACCCCCATGTGTGGCATTAATAAGACTCGGGAGGTGGAGCACAGGTCCAGTCCTGCGGAGCCCCTTGTGGCTCTGCAGTGAAAAGAGTCCCCTGAGTGTTCCGCAGTGTCCCATATCTTTTGGGGCCCTGGGATCTCGGGCCCGCATATCCGTTTTTTGAAAAATTTTCCTCCTTAATGGCTGAGAGATTTGGGGGGAGAATTTGACCTTTTATATCTCTAATAGAACGGCAATTTTGAGCCAAATGATAGCCTTTTCCACACCTAGTACAGAGCTTCGTTGGTATTTGATTATTTGGGCACTCCCTTTTCCTATGTCCGGCCTTCCCACAGGCATAGCACCGGGCCATATGTTTTGAAGGGAAGGTTCCACGATTCTGACCCTTAAGCAGCATTGCCGCCATTTCTAAGTTCGCCGCCGCGAGCCCTGCATTAGTAAGGGGACCTCCCAATCCTCGGCAGACTCTTAACCAATCTTGTAACCCCTTAGCTCTCCGCGGGCGCAATAGCGGCGCGGCATTCCGTCGTGGCATTTTCAAAAACCATCTGTTCTATTAATGGCATCGACTGTTCTGGATCCCCAAAGATTCTACCCGCTGCCTCGGTCATCCGCGCCACAAAGTCAGAGAACGACTCATTAGCTGTCTGAATTATCTTGGACAAATAAAGGTTACTGCCTTCCTTCCTAGGGAGGGACTTCCACGCCTTTATCGCAGCTGCTGCTATCTGTGCGTAGACCTGCCAAGGATGAGCGGTCTGGTCATTCGCGTGTGCGCCAACTCCCGCTAGCATATCAAAAGTCCATAATTCCTGTCCCTCAGTATTTGCATTACTCCTAGCTTGTGCTTGTAACGCCTCATGCCACAAGGCCTTCCACTCTAGGTATTGGCCCATATTGTTAAGTACCACCTTCACTGTGTTCTGCCAATCTCCTGGAGTCATGGCGGCTGTAGCTAACCTCTCTACTTGGGCTACAGTAAAGTTAGCTCCAATTCCATATGCGCGCACTGCTTCCGCTAATTCTTTGACCTGTCTATAGTCTACGGGAGCATAAACGCGGGCTCCTTCTGCCGATTCAAAGACCGGAAATGCAAGCTGTAGCTGCCTCTGATCTGCCGGGCTGAGGAATGAGTTAAGGCCTCCGCCCGAATCATAAGTTGGAGGCAAGAGTGGGGCTGAGGAATTCAAAGGCTTTCTTAGTCTTACTTTGGAACCGCCAGCCTTAGTACAGGCCGCTGGTTCCTGCCCCAGGCCCTCTTCCTCTCCTTGTGTTAGATCTTCCTTGGAGCTGCTAAGGTGTATGGAAGCAGGCTCCTTAATTGGGTGCGGGGGTTCCCACTTCTCTTCACCAGCCGGTGAAGGTTTTGTAGCTTTAACAGGCCCTGCAGTGGCCTGTATTCCTCCTGAACATTCTTTCCTATAACCAAACTCTCTGGCCAGTCTCTCTCCAGACTTCTTCATCTGTTTCTCTTTTCCCAACCCTATGGCTGAGCACCTGTTGCCACATCCTGGTTCTGATAGCTTAGAGCAGACCTTTTTTGAAACCTCTCCACTCGCCCTATTAGCTGTGCCTCGAGCTAGTTCCTCACAACAAAAATAGACTGCCAACGAAAACCACACAAGGCCAGCTACTACAGCAGCGGCAGTGAATGAAAATTCGGTCGCAACAAAGGTCTCCACGCCAAGCATACCTTCCAAGATGCACCTCGCGTTCCGCGGTTTTTAACCCGTCCCCAAACTTGGGTGGTCTCCCGCAGCGCCTTAAAATTACCCGGGTTTCTCGGCACCAGATGTAACGAACGCCCCCAAAATCCCTTTTCGCCCGAGAATAAAGACAGGAGGCGGTAGTCGGGTTTACTGCCACGAGGAACTTTTTTACTGCTCCATACGATAAAGCGGAAAGACCCAAGAAACCGGAAGAGGGTCCCTTAAATACACCCTAGAGTGACGTATTCACTTCTGAATGGCTGTTCGCTCACTACCCAGTATTACGCCTCGGGATAGGCCAGTGGCTTGGCGCTCTTTCTGCCTACCAGCTGCGCAGAATGATTGTTTACTGCTGGGGAAACATGTGGCCAGCTCCATGTTGGAAAACTCACGTGTGTAGCCACTGAAGCAGCGGCTCACTACACCCTGAGATAGAAGGATGCTCCAGATAGCTTGGTTTGCCCCAGGGGTCTTGGAGCAGAAAAGATGGGAGAAGGAATAGATCCTTACCTGTATGGTTTCTGATCCACAAGTCTGCTGAAGGCAGCAGCAGATTGTATATCCAGAGGGAACACAGGGTACTTAGGGCAGATTAGGAGGCCTGAGAGGACTCAGGGAGAGGGGAAGATTGTGGGGAACAGAAGGTTCACCAAATGGTTCACATTCCCTTGTCTGATGAAGGTAGGAGGATATGTGGTGGGAAGAATGAAGGAAGCCTTTGATAGAAGGCTGAAGAGGGCATCAGTGCATTCAATCTTTTTTAAAAAAATTTCCAGACAAGGTTTCTCTGTATAGCCTTGGCTCTCCTGGAACTCACTCTGTAGACCTGGCTGGCCTTGAACTCAGAAATCCAATTGCCTCTGCCTCCCAAGTGCTAGGATTAAAGGCATGTGCCACCACTGTCTAGCTCCCATTCAATTTTTAAATAACAATTTAGAGCTCCAGTTTTGGCTCCTGCTTCGAAATATCATGGAAGTAAAATTTTATCCATTTTATACAACATACTGTTCCATTGATTGTAGTAAAACCATAGTTGTTTTCCAGAAATTCATGTGTGACTCTCCTGTTACAGTGTAGAGTGGAACTCACAGGAACATTGTATCAGATTGTGCAGATTTCAGGGAAGATGTGTTTAAATGGTGCTTATATATTACCAGGAGGACCTTGAAGGAACTGTGGCAATGAGAAAGACAGATATCCAGTAATCCAAATTACATTTTTGCAGTGTCACCAGACTAGGGATTAGACCCATGCCTGGTTTATGTAATTAGTGTGTGTGTGTGTGTGTGTGTGTGTGTGTGTGTGTGCGTGTGGGGAGAGGCTTGCTAAAGTTCTTCTAAATGAACTACTTTTTTGGATATTTCCACAGCATCTGCATACCTAAAAGTCATGATGAGCTTCAGGGCCCCACCAACACTCCAGCAGCTGGCAAGAAGAAGCCTTCTTAAAGATGAAGCCTTGGCCCTTTCTGCTCTTGAGGACCTGCCCTTGCATTTCTTCCCACCACTCTTCAAGGATGCATTTACCAGCAAACAACTTAACATCCTGAGGCAGATGGTGGCAGCATGGCCCTTCCCGTGTCTTCCATTAAGAGCCTCGACTGGGACTCTTCATCTGGAGTCTTTGAAGGCTATGCTAGATGGTCTTGATTTGCTGATGGCACAAAAGGATCGACCCACGTAAGTAAGACCTTGGTAGCATGGGGAAGGGGAAAGTTTGTAGTATGGAAGTGAATATAGTATTCAAAATGTGGTCCAAGGTGAATCAGAGGATTCTGATTGTAGGAGTCAGTATCTTCTAGAATGGCCATGAAGAAACAGGACAGTGATGTATGTAGTACAGCTGAGAAGAGAAATAGTCAATATGCAATGAGTCTGTCACTGCCTCTTCCCCAGGCACTAGAAGTTGAAGCTGTGTGTCTTCAAGGAATTGATTTAGGAGAAGTTGAATTATGGGTCATGCAGACTACACATTGTGTCTCCTGCCATATGAATGTCCTTCTACTTTACCCACAGGAGGTGCAAACTACAAGTGCTTGATCTACGAGACACCCGCCACGACTTCTGGAATGGTTGGGCTGGAATAGAGTGTTGGGAGCCGACTTTAGCAGAAAGCGGCTAGATCAACTTTGCAGCCATCTGGAACCATATACCCTGACGAAAGATTTGGTTTTCAATAGCCTACAACAGCTGAAGCACACTCTGATATCCCACATATTTTGTGTTGCTGCTTACTGCCCCCAGCTGCAAGGTGCACGTGGTGGCCACACCTGCAAGGTATTGCAGTTCACGTGCTGTCCACGTGCTATCTACACCATACATGCTTATAAGGCGCATGTGCTATCCACGCCTGCAAGGCATTGCGGTGCACGTGCTGTCCACGCTATAGACGCCTGTAAGGCTTACGTCATATCAACACCTGCAAGGCATGTGGTATCCACGCGCCTACAAGGCATGTGGCAAAAGCCTATAAATAGCTCAGAATTCCCTTCAATAAACGAGACTTGATCAGAATCTCTGTCTTGTCTCCATTCTTCGCGTCTCTTCCCCTGTATCCCCACTCTCTCTCTCGCTAGACCCTGACCCTCGGACCGGAACGGGCAGTACGGGCTGCAACAATAGAGGATATGGACTGCTCTCCAGATGTCATTGGCAACAACGGAGATGTGGGAAATCATCCCATCCTAGGCAAGAAACAGTCCATGACTGTATTGTTAAATCATTTCCTCATGTACCACCATCCTTCTAATTATCTACAATATTTTTATCGGTGGGCCAAGCAGAGGAAAGATGTGATACAGGTGATCTGTCAGAAGTTAGAGTTTTGGGACTTTCCTACCTTTGACCCACGGGATGTTTTGGAAATTTTTGCTAAAGACTCAATCCAGGAAGTGGAAATAAACACATGGTGGGGCATTCACACCCTAGCATTGCTAGCCCCAAGCCTGGGCCAGATGAAAAACCTACAGAAACTCATTTTCCAGAAAATCTATGAACCTTTGGATTTGCCCCAGGACCAAGAGATGGAAGCCTGTTGTTTTACAGAGATATTTTCCCAATTCTCCAAACTGAGTAAGCTCCAACATCGCTTTTTTAATACTGTCTACTTCCTGGATGGTCGCCTGGATCAAGTGCTCAGGTAAGAAAGGACAGTGAGCTTTACCCTCAGGTGAGCAAAGTATTTTGTTGTTGGTTTCCTTTACATTAAACATCAGTTTATATAGTGGTTTGCCAGCCAATGTTAAATTTATATAGATGTGAGCTTAGAGAACTTGATAGAGTACTTTATGCTGTCATTGCATCCTAATTTCTCACCTTAGTAAAGTCAGACTACAACGACTGTGTCTATGATTTAGAAAAGGTGTCTTGAGAAACCCAGATGACAGGAATGTTGATATTACACCACATGTCCACTCATGTCAACTCTGTCCTGATAACTATATGGAAGTTTCCATCTCCTCTGACTTTTCATGGCTAAAGGAAATTTGAGCATAGGAAGAGGCTGAGTAAATGGGAAATGAGTGAATGACTGTGGCCAAAGGAAAACCCTATGAACAGAACAGAGGTTTTGTGTGGAAGCTGGAACACATTGAGATGAAAGTTAGCAGAGCTAGGAATAGTTCTGAGTGGTTCCCAGTTGATCCTTCTGGCTACTCCTGCTTACAGCATCTGTCCCCAAATATGTTCTCTGCTTACCAGTTCAGAGGGAACTGTGGAGCTGAGGCAGTAGCAGACACAGTGATAGCTTATGTCCTACCTAGAAGAACATGACATTAACTGTTAGCCATTCTTCATGGAGCTTCCCGCCTTGATGTTAATAATGGTCTGAGAATGACCTAGGAATAAGGTGACTCTGCTACCTTAAAGTCACAGGGTATTTTTTTTTTTTTTTTTGCAACTATTGATCTTGAGTGATGTAAAGTTCTTATCTTTCTCTTTCTCTCTAGGTATTTGGAGAGTCCATTAGAGATGCTTGCTATCACTCACTGCTTGCTGTCACAATTAGATATGAACTATCTGTCCCAGTGTCCAAGCATCCAGAAGCTCAAACACCTGGACCTGAGTGGTGTCACCTTCATACATTTAAATGATGCATTTCCAGGAAGCCTGCTACAAAGACTGACAGCCACTTTGCAGACATTAAAATTGAAGGGCTGTATGATCATGGACTCACAAATCCTTGCCCTCCTCCCTTCACTGAGCCAGTGTTCCCAGCTCACTGAAGACAATTTTCTGAAGAACTTGTTGTCCATGGGCATCCTGAAGAAGCTGCTTCAGCATACTGCCAACCTCACACAGCTGACCCTGGAGAAGTACCCTGCCTCTGATGAAGTCTATGATGATACTGGTCTTGTTATTTCAGACATATTTGTACAATGTTGTTTTGAGCTTATGGACACTCTCCAGGATATAAGGCAGCCAAAACAGGTCTACTTTGTTAGTTAGATAGTTTAGATTGTCAGAAATTCTTTACCTATAATTTGGAGGCCAGGCTATGTTCTTGTTGGGACTATATAAAGTGAGGTAATTGTTGGGCTCTGATAAATGGAATGCAGGACTCAAGTGATTGATTAGAGGTATTTGCCATGTGTATTCAACCATTTCTGAATGAACTTTGGAAAGATAATTATTTTATTTCATTTTAATTCCAATCAAATTCTTCAGATATAAAGGACCCATTTGACATGGAGAACCAGAAGCTTATTTTCAGCCTTATGTCTATAGGAAAAACACACTGTTGGAGAGCAGTGATCTATGAAAGTTGTATTGCTTCCCTCCCAGCACTTTCATAGTATGAGGGACGTTAGAGGAAGTGAAGGAGATAGAGAGGACATTAGAAAGATCATAATGGACATGAATAGGAGGACTCTGTGTCATTCTGCCTCTGGATGGCATCCACCTTTTGGCTGTCCCCTTACACTATTCTGCAGTGTATGGACATATATTTTTATGAAATATATAAGCCTGACCGAATCCAGGAGCTTTTTGCTATTAGATTGCTATGACTTTTAAGCTGTGTCTCTATCTTGGTGAGGCCCTGCAGCCTGATATTATGTTTTCCTTCACCATTTCAATGATAATTTGTCATATATTCCAATAAATCATTTCTGAATAAGAATATTTTTGTTTTCTTCTTTTACTGAATTAGTTTTCTAACAACATAATGCTTGTGTATTATACTCACCCTGGCCCAAAAATCATGTGTCCCTTTGTCTCTGCCCCTTTCTCCTTCTAGATTTTTAAGAGTAAATAATGACCCTACATGTTCTTTCTTTATAATCTTATGATTCATGAGACCCTATCTAAAATGCTATATGGAATCATTTGGAGACAGTGCTCAGGGGGAAAGCTTGCAGCTCTTCTGGAGGTGCAGGGTTTAATTCCCAGTACCCACAACCTGTATCTCCAATTACAGTTGTGTGACATTTTCCTCTATTCTCTAGGAACACTTGCATCACCTGCACATGCTAAAACACATAAACTGACTTACCTAATTAGAAACAAATGGAAGTAAATATTTAAAAATGAACGTTAATGAATCAAAACAAATATTAAATTTCTCTATACATTGGTTAAACCTATTGGGATCACTTTTACAAAATACAAAAATCAAAAGGTAGTTTGGCTGGTGATGGACCTGTGTAACCTTCAGGACAGAACTCAATGATGAATATGTCCTCTGGATGAGGATATTATGGATTCTAGCCAGGTCCTCCATGAAGAAGTGTGACTTTTAGTGCATTTAGAATGCAGAGTACAATTTTTTTTACTCTTGAGAACTGACAGGACATACACAGAAATCTCATCCCAGTCCTTGCCATCTTGAATGCCTCGGGACAAATGCTCCACAGCAATGTTCTCTTCTTGCTGTCTCTCTCTCTGTCTTTTTTTTCTTTCCTTGTCATTTTGTCTTTCTCTATTTCTGTCTTCTTTCTCTGTCTTTCTCTCTACTTCTCTATCTCTGTCTCTGTTTCTCTATATCTGTCTGTCTCTGTCTCTTTTTCTTTTTGTGTGTGTGTGAATGAGTGTGTGTGTATGTGTAGCTCTGTAGTTCTATAGCTTGCCTGTCTGGAACTCATGGTAAGAAGACTAGCCTCCAGGTCATGATATTCACATGCAATCTGAGTGTGGGGATTAAAAGTGTGTACTACCAGAGCTGGCAGAATAGCTGTTCCTATGCCCAATGAAAGCCCTGGATGCAGTTATCAATACTAAGAAAGAGGAATCCAAAGAAAGAATGGGAAACAGTCCCCAAGAAGGAAGCCAAGCTGTGGCCTGGGTATTGAACAAATATAGAATGTATGCTTGAGGCTTCTCTACATTTTGAGACATTACTGGGTTGAGAACCAACTACAATGTAAATCAATTATTTTTTGTTTTAAAATTGGGGGATTTATACTGGAATTCCCAGAATTATCACTTCTTAGCACATTCCCAAAAGATGTTCCACTATTCCATAAGGACACTTCATTAATAATGTTCATGGCAAGTTAATTTCTAATAGGAATCACAAGAAACTTAGATGTCCCTCAAATGAAAAATAAAGAAAATAGATTTTAAAAATGTGGTACATCTACACATTGGACAACTATTTAGAGATTGAAATCAAGGATATCAGGAATTTTGCAAGGAAATCGATTCAAATAGAATACAAGATATTGAATGAGGTAACCCAGCCACAAAGACATGTATGCTATGCACATGTATGATAAGGAACATTTGAAATGGCTCAGCATGTAAAGTTGATGCCTGCATCAGCATCATCACCCAATTTTAATCTCTGAAAGGAGGGTACTGATTCCACAAAATATACACTTGACCTCCATGGGAGTGTCATGGAATGATCACATGCACCAAATCTCAAAACTAAGAAGGAAACTTTGTTGTTGTTTAACTAAAACAATAATCTGTCTCCAGTTCCAGGGAACCTATTACTCTTTGATAGCTTCCAGGTGATCCGTTCACCCACATAGTGCACAAATGTTAAATACAGGCAGGCAGACAAGTATCTGTTGATGTAATTATTTTAAAATCTGCTGCTGGTCAGGCTGATGAAGCTGCAGTGGCTCTGCCTATCTCAACCACGTGGCCAGAGGCCATGTGTGTGCCACGGCTATAATTGTCCAGCCAGAGACACCAGCCCTGCCACCCACAAGGCACCAGTGTGGGAGATGACTCTGCCTATCTTCCACAGTCTGTGGAAGGCTTGGCAGTACCAAGACTATCCCGACAACCACACAGGTTCAGTACAGATGAGGCTGTAATGCTTAGATTTTACAAAGACTTATATATTTAGCAATGATCAATAACAAGATACCCTTACAATCAGAGGTGTAACCCAATACCCAACCTAGATAAACTAACTACCTTTGACTGCTACACACAAATGAACATCAACCTTCATGCCCCCCTCTGTTGTTCTCGGTCTCCCACTTAGCTCCAGCTCTTCCTTCTCCTCTTCTCTTTTACTCCTTATCTTCCTCTCCTGTACTCCTCCCACATTAGCTCCTCCTACATATCACCATTCCTGTTAAAATAAAAAAATCTTTCTCTCAAAATACAATTAGAGCATAACTATACCAATTTGTATCAGTAAAATACAAGATATACCTAATACCCAGTCCATCATTTTGTTGACTAACCAGAACCTCTGTCATCTCTCCTAACTAAAACACTTAGTTCTGAACCTGGCTTTTTTCTTGGCTTTAGAATGAATGTCAGCTGAAAACCATCCACTGAAATCTTTTGTCTCAAAGTAAATAGCAAGGATTGGCTATGAGACTATAAGTTTTCAACCCCGGAATAAATCCAGAATAACTGAGTTAACTGAAATTATGGGAAGCACAAAGCATGGCTTCTAAATCTTAGCCAATTTATAGAGATGGCTGAACACCTGGACAGTCCCTATACTACAAAACATTGGAGCATCTGATCTTCAGCCTTCTGTCCCAGGACTCTGTATTAGGACTATCTTGTACCTCACTGGTACAAATTGGCATTATTATGCTCTAATTGTATTTTGAGAAAAAAGATTTATTTTAACAGGAAGGGTGATATGTAGGAGGAGCTAAGGTGGGAGGAAGAGAAGGAGTAAGGAGAGGAGGAGAAGAAGGAGAGGAGAAGCTAGGTGATGAGAGAGAGAAAGGGGGTGGGATATGGAGGTAAATGTCCACGTGTCTCCCTCCACTAGTCAAAGATAGTTGATATATCTAGGTTGTGTATTGTGTTACACTTCTGATTGAGCATTATCAAACTTATAAAGCCTCTGATTCATGTTTTTTAAGAAGTGTATAAAAGCAAAAAGAAAAAGGGGCCATAGTATAGGGGTTTTCGGGGGAGGGGTATAATGGGGAAAGGGGATGGCATCTGAAATGTAAATAAAATATCCAATAAAAAATAAACAAAAAAAAAACAAACAAAAAAGAATTTTCTTGTCATGTAATCAATATATTCACTTTGAATGAAAATTTTTGTAAGTTAGATTAGAGTAGATCAGGACATTAGGTGTTTGTCCAATGTGCCTGAGTCCTTGAATATTGCCTCTTTAGCCTGTTGGGTGGTGGGCTGTGAGAGGCAGCTGGGTACTTTGGTGAGTGCAGACCTAGAACCCCAGAACTCTAAAAAGAAGGAAGGAGTTTGGCCTTGCTCCTGGGCCATGGTTCCTTTAATTTATTCACAACCCCTCCCAAAGAAAGGTTTGTGGCCTTAGGTCAACTTGCACAGGTAGTACAGGAAGAGGGAATGACTAGAGGCCATAGAGCCTCAAGAAATCTGCACATTAATGAGATACCTAAAGGCCAGAGGGCAAAGCAATTAAACATTCCTCCCCAGACCCTCCTCCTTGCAAAAGTTATTTAACTTCAGGCTTCCCTTGGGGACACGGGGTACAGCTTTATTCACTTTCTGCCATGACAATAAACATTTTAGAATCATGGAATTCCTCTTGACTTTGGGGCCAGCCATGGGGAACTGTTGAGGCCCACACTGCCCCTCACTTGGGGGCTAAGTGCTCTGGCCTGAGGGAATCAGAAAACAGGATCTAGCAAGAGAGAGTGAGGATGGAGGGGCAAGAGACACAAAGAATGAAGACAAGACAGAAGGTCTGATCAAGTCTCTAGTCTCTTATATTGAAAGGAAATCCTGGGTATTTGTACGATTTACTGTGAGCCTTGCAGCAGTGGATACCACATGCACCTTGCAGCTGGGGGCACTAAACAGCAAAATAAGTTATGTGGGATGGATAAACAAGATGTTTATCAGAGTGTGTTCAGCTGTTGTAGGCTGTTGAAAACAAGTCTCTTGTCAGTATATATGGCCTGAGATGGCTGCCCAACAGGGAACTTTAAAGGGGGCCTTCAACCAATGAGCCACTGCTTAATCTCCTGCCTGATGACCTCTTTGCATTCCAGCCATGGAGGCCACCAACTAGAGCAAGCTAGCTGAGCCAGCTATGACCTAGCCAAGCAAGTCACCTAGACCAAGAGTCTCTACCCTGCAGGGTGCCACCAGAGCTTCTCTTCCTCATCCCCCTCAGCTGCAGGCCAATCCAGCCCCAAGTCTCAACTGACCTCAGGCTCCCAGTGGTGCCTGGGAGCCCAGGAGTCTGAGGCCAGTCAATCCTCACATGCCTTCTTGCCCAGGGGCCACACCCAAGAGCTCTGCACCTGCTGGACTCAGACTGTGCTCTCCCCACACCCTAAGCAGTGTTCTACGACTTCTCATGACTCTGCTTGGAGTGAATTTGGTCAAATTCCTGAGCTTCTGCTCCCTCTCTGAGCTGTGGTCACAGACACATGGGAGACAGAGACATAGGAACCACAATTCACCCAATGGGACCCATGCCCATGCCCACGAACTGGCACCACATACCCAACTTAGCCCACTATAAACAAGCTTGACAGGAAAGAGGCCTCAGAAGGTAGAGGTTGAACATTTAGTGTTTTATGGCTCTTGCCTACATATAGACTTTTGGCTATCCTTGGCTAAGTGAGGTTTGCTTCTTCAAAATAACCAAATAAAGAAAGCAGGCAAACATGAAAGGAAACAAACAAATCCAAAAAAAAAAAAAAAAAAAAAAACCCACCTTCAGATGAAATGGACACTGTCAAGCCAAGTCATAAGGGGTATCCTGATGGGTATTAATGACTTACTTGCTTTGGACACTGCTCTCAGAAGTTTCAATCCCAGAGTAGTCAGGCTGGCAATCCAGACTCCAAGGCTCAGAGGGTCTTGTGCAGCCTTTTGAGTTCTTATATACTATTTCTCCCTCACACCTCCCCTTTGTAGCCACACCTCTCAGGCCAAAGCTGCCATCTGATAGGATGATGAAGATTCCACCCATTTCATCTTAGTTTGACCTAACTATAGTGTATCATGTCCTCATGTGGAAATGCACAAAATCTCATATTATGGTCAGGATCCAAGTCCACCCAGGATAATTTTCCTCAACCTCTGAGCTCTGTGATATTTCTTTGTCTGCCACATTAATTTGCAACCTGTTTCTCAGGTCTCCTTTAAGTATTATGTACCTTGAGCTGACAGGTAGGTCCCAGTAACAGGATTCAATATGGTGACATGAGATAGGGTGTGTCCACTATGATTCGATCTCCAGGCAGAAAATGAAGGACCCATAAATGAAGCACATTCAGCAAGTCAGTGTGCAAACACTAAATATACCTCTCTGTTTATCTCTCTGTCATTTTCTCTGTCTCTATCTCTCTGTCTCTCTAAGTCTTTCTGCCTCTATCTGTCTTTCTCTGTCACTTTATCTGTTTCGGCATCTCTTTTCTCTCTGTCATTCTCTATCTTTGACTCTGTCTCTGTCTCTCTCTTTCTCTTTATGTCTCTCTCTTTCCCCCCACTGACCCTCTCCCTCTCCTTCTGCCTCTCTCTCTCCAACCCTCATCTATCTTGATTTGATTTGATTTCTATACCAGCTTTGCCTTTGATGAAATCATTGAAGGAGATGAGTTCGAAACTGTTTAGGGACTGTATGGATGTCTCAGACTTTTCAAGCAGAGGTCTTCTTCCATAGGACCAGTGTTCTATTCCTAGCTTCCACATGCCAGCTGATAACCATCTACAACTCCAACTATAGGAGCTCTGTCAGTCTCTTCTGCTTTCTGAGAGTAGTGCATGCTAACTCATAAGCAGGGGTAACAAATATTCCTAAAATAATACAAAAACTGCTGAATGGGTTTTTGGAGATGTTATTGTGTTATATGCCTTAAATACTACATTTTTGTGAAGCACAGAAAGGCTGATCTCGCTGAATTTAGTCCTGCATGCTCTCTCTCTCAAGAGTTCAAGGACAACCTTAGCTACACAAAGATACCCTAACTTAAAATAAACAGAGATAAAAGAATACAGAAAACTGAGTGTTTACATTTAACACTTTAATACCAACACAGCACAGGAAGAAGAAGGGAGATCTCAATGTGTTTGACACCAGTCTGTATAAGATATTTGTCATTACCTAGATTAAAAGTTTTTTTCTTAAGAAAAGCCAAAAAAACTGAGACTGGCTTGATAGCCAAGAGCCCATTAACTAAACCAGTCTGATTCACTGAGTTTTAATTCTTCCTTAATTTTGTAGCTCGTTATACATTGCTTTTTACATTTATTTTTGAGGAAGAGACTTTTATTCTAACTGAAGTGATCTGAAACACCAATTAGCAATAATCCTCCTGCCTCAACACTATTGTCTAAATAAAGATACCTACAGCAAATAGCTGGACAGAAGAGAGATGTGTGAGACTTTGGCCCAAGCTTGGGGTCTGAGGAGAGTAAATGAGGAGAAGTGGAGAAAAGAAAGAATCACAACAGCATGAGGGTTGGCCTGATAAAGTAGGAGCAGAGCAGAGACACCATGATAAGTTATCTCCTGGGGATAGTGACAGTGACATAGTCAAAATAGTATAGACAGTTATATGTGCCAAGCTCCAGTGTTATTAAGGCTTCCTAGAAGTATAAAGGTTCTATGTCACTTATTTGGAATCTGAATGATCAAAAATGGTGTAAAAACTCCCAAATAATTTTTATTACAAATGTCCTGGAGAGTTTAGCACTGGCTATTAATCATGGAATCATGGGCTGAGACTTAAATTTTCCTGGTGATCCTTTCCCAGCCAGATGTATTCTCCCAAGTTATGGTTGGATTTGAATATGGTCTCCTGGAAGAAGGAGACTTTGTAGAGTTTTCATATCCTAGAGAGGAGAATTTTGGCATTAAAACTATTGAGGCCAGTTACTGGTGATTCAGCCAGCCAAGGTTGATCCACACCTTTTATCCCAGCATTTGGGAGACAGAAATAAGCAGATCAATGAATGGAAGGACATTGTGATCCATAGGGCATGTTTCAGGATATCCAAGGGCACAGAATAATCCTGTCTGGAAAAACAAATAATAGACCTACACACTTGAGAAACCCTGCTTGGGGAAACAAAAAAATAAACAAACTCTCTGTGGAGTCCCTATAAACAGAGCTCAAGTAGGAAACATCATGAAGACCAACATATGGATGGAATTAACAACGACACCATCATTATGTAGGGTTTTTCTCATGCTTTTGTTAGCAGAAGCTCTTTTTACCTGTGTCTGCTTCAGCTGAACATTCCTTCACCAGTCTCCCTTAGCCTTCTGCCTGTTTCTGCATCCGTGAAACATTCCTTCATGTGTTTGCCAAAACATGCCAAAACACCATGCAGTGGAGTGTCTCAAGAAGGCTGAAGAAATGAGGACATTGTCTTAGGATTGATCTCTATCTCCTTCCTCACTTTAGTTAATCGAATTCACATCCAGGCTAGTGTTGCTGCTCTGGATTTAATGCCCTGAGCCTCTCCTTTACAGGTTTGTCATGGGTCTGTCTCCTCTACAACATCTGGAGTGCTTAGATTAAAAATGTGCACCACCATTCTGGGTTCTTTTTCTTAAAAGAGAATGTTTGTTCTTGGATGCTCTTCATGATGCACTGTGAATGGCCCAAGACAATTAAAAACAGGGGTTTTCTGGGCAGGGCCATTGACAGAGAAGATGACTGTCCTGGATGGATTCAGGATTGAAAAGATGAGTGCCTATGCAAGGGTTTCAGGTTGTATGCATCTGGGACAGATATGACCAGAAGTGAACTTTAGCTTCACAGATTTCCAAAATAATGAAGATAATTTCATTTACACTACTCAATCCAGTTTAGACTGATTTGGCCCTGAACTGAACGATACCCAGATATACTTACTCAGACACTTGAACAGAAATTCCCTATAATTTATTATTACTGAAGGCAGAGAAATGTAAACTATTCTTCAGAGAGTGAAGTATGTATAGCTCTGTATAGGCAGGGCTGACAAGTTGTACATTCTGTTGATGAATTGTTTGTACAAGGGTGTGTGTCTTGGACATGCATATAAAGATGCTGGAATGCTAACTACATTAATGCAAATAGGAAGTGTGTACAACTCATATAATTGGAAACTATTGCCCATGTTTTTCTGCCTTCAAACAACTTCAACCTCTTATTGTCCCTACAGGCAAACATGGAGTTGCAATCTTAGATACCTTAGGGGCTACAGAGTGTCAGATGTGAACAGAAGCCAACAAGTTGAGTTTCTTTCAAAATTTGATCCTTTTAAACTTGTGTTTTTTTATATATTCCACACTAAGCCTGATCTTGACAGACAGCTCAAACATCTTTACCTGCTCTTAAGGTAGAGTTCTTTATGGGACCATAAGGGTCTCCATTGTCTCCACTGAGGATGTTTGTTGTTGTTGTAGATTTTCTTGTGTCCTAGTCTTGGCATGAACATTCTATGGAGCAAAACTACAAAAGGGGTGCAGAGGTCACCTTGGGGGAGTGTCACCAAAATAAAAACAGGCATCTCAAAAGAATAGTGACATCTCAGGTTTGCACACAATAAAAGCTGAAGACAATGAGAGAGGCATTAGTCTTACACTAGTGTCTTTTGTACACAAATGATTCTAAAAGAATATGCACCCATTTACATGTTCTGTGCATTCTGGGTATGGTAGTACTGCACTCTATGAGAGAAAGTAGGTGAATGAGGAGCTCAACGACCATCTGGGATACAGGAGAGAATTTTTGACATCTAAATTAAAATGTAAAAGAAGCAGGAATACTCTCTCCTTTGCTCTTTGAATCTTTCACTGTTACTGTTGAGTCTACCCTCTAGTTGTCCCCATAGAAATTTAGGGTTGTCTTGGATAGAAATCTCCATAATTCCCCAAAATTCCATTCATAGGAGGAAAATTGGCTTCAAACACATTAGTTTCACCATCCTGTAGTTAGAAACCATTCAAGAGCCATATAAGAATATGACTAGTGAATGAGCAAGGGAAACATATAGGATAAAAATGGCAAAATAGCTTTATTTGTATTGATGCCAGTTGGTTATGGAACTCAGTGTGAGACAATAGAGTGAATCTCCTCTACTCAGTATACTGGAACTGACTCAGGCTGCCACAGAGCCCTCAGGATATTTATGAGGTTAGAACAAAGTTGTACTACAATATAATTCATGTCACCATAGCACTACAGAGGGGAAGGATACAGCTCCATGATCCACTGGATCACACTGAAATATCTGCAATGATAGTATCTCTCTCTGTGTATCTCTTTGTCTCTCCATGTCTGTCTCTGTCTCTGTCCCCCCTCTCTCTCTCTCACACACACACACACACACACACACACACACACACACACACACACACACACACTACATATTCGGGGGCTCCATAACTACCAAAACCTTCCTGCATGACTGTTGTTTTGGGGCTACCTAAGATAGCTGGTATAAAATAAAGACTCTGCTGTGAGTTGCATCAGATCTGTTCCTGTCTGCTTTTTAGGGAGTTCAAACACTTCCTTGGCACTATAGGAGATGTTTCACTCTCACAACCAAACATGCCATTCAGCCAAAAACTAAACAAAGAAATCAATCAATCAATCTTTCTTTCTTTCTTTCTTTCTTTCTTTCTTTCTTTCTTTCTTTCTTTTGTTGGTTTTTGTGTTTTGTTTTGTCTTTGGTTTTTCAAGACAGGGTTTTTCTGTGTATCCCTGGCTGTCCTTGAACTCACTCTGTAGACCATGCAGGCCTCAAACTCAGAAATCTGCCTGCCTCTGCCTCCCAAGTGCAGGGATTAAAGGTGAGACCCACCACTGCCCAGCAAGAAATATTTCAAGAGAGTTGTTCATACAATGAAACCTGCTATTGTGTTATTCACAGAAAAAAATCTAGGTGTGGTGTGTGGTGTGGCTCAGCACTTAACACACACATTTAATCCCTTGGATAGAGTATGGACACACCCTTAGTAGACACCTTTAATACCAAAACATGAAGAAAATTTAATTTGTTGGAGAATGAAGGAACCATATTTCAAAGTGGTGTTTAACTGAGTGGCAGAAAAAGTGACAAATCAATGAATGATGCCCAATGATCATGAACAAAATAAGGAAAGACAGTACAGACACAGAGAGGAAGCACTTACACTGAAACAGTTCTACAGAGATAGGTTGCAAGAGTGAACAAGCTAGACACATGCGAATGCAAAATGAGCCAGAGAATGAGAAGGATAATGAGATTAAAACATATTTTTAAAGTTAGTATGAGGTAAATGCAGTCAGAAGCCCAGAGAAGTCAGACTGGATCAATCAGCTCTGCAAGAGTTTAAAGAAGAAAAGCTGAGTTGAACCAGTCAGTCAGAGTTCAGAAAGTTCAAGAAAGCCTGATCATGTTCAGCAAAAGTCTCAAAGGCTGAAAACATTCTAGATCCAGATGAGATCGCACAGAGGCTAGAAGCATCCAGGACTAGATCTATGTTAGCAGAGGGAAGCTGTGAGCCACCAAGATGAAAGTTACATCAGGAGAATAAGAGATAAGTTAACAAACAAACACTGGAAGCTTACAGATACTAACCAAGTGGACATAGCAAATACTATACAATGTTTCACCCTAAACCAAAGCATATACATGTTTCTCAGCACCTCAGAGAACTGTATCCAATATTAACCACATACTTGGTTACAAAGTAAATTTCAACAGATACTAGAAAATTGATAAAAGCTCTGCTTGTCACCAAATTACCATCTATTAAACTTGGATTTCAGCAACAAGAAAAAAAAAACAGAATGATACAAACTCATAGAAACTGAACAACTCTCTACTCAGTAAAACTGTGTCAAGAGAGGAATAAAGAAAGACTTTGAAAATTCAATAAAAATGAATACACAATATAGCCAAACATATGGGTACAATGAAAGTGGTGCTCAGAGGAAGTGCATAAAACTAAACACTTAAATAAAACATAGAGAGATCCAATACTACCATATTAACAACACAGCTTAAAACTATAGAATATAGAGAAGTAAACATATCCAAGTGGAGTAGATGACAGGGAATTATCAAACTGAAGGTTGAAATCGATGGAATACAAGGAGGGGGGGAGAGAGAGAGGAGAAGGGGTGGGAGAGAGGGAGTGAGTGACGAAGAGAGAGAAATACACATAATCGATGAAACAAAAGGTTGGTTCTTAAAAAAAGAATCACCTAGATCAATAAACCCTTATTGAAACTAACTGAATTATGGAGAGAAACTATTCAAATTGATAAAATCAAAAGAGAAAATGAGGACATAACAAATACTTAAGCAAAATCACAAATAATTATGTTATATTTAAAATCATGCAGTGCACAAACCTAAAAAATCTAAAAGAAATGGATCATTTTCTAGATAAATACAACTTACCAAAGTTATATCAAGACCAGATATACTAGAATTTTGTGTTTGTATTTATTTTGATATAAATGTACTTAACTATATGGTGTATGAAAATATTAATTTAAACATATAGATGTAAATATAAAATTTTCAAACCTATAATTGGCAAAAAGAAGAAGAAAGCATTAGTGTCTGTGCAGTGACTTTGTAAAAGGGTTCTCATTTTCATCAGGTCTCAGTTCATTTTCTTATTTTCACAGAGATTGAATCAAACTGTACACATTCTATTTTATAACACTACTCTGAGGCCAGACGATTACTCTGACATACAGGTTAGCATAGCCTATATAATGAGTTGCAGATAGCTGTTAGGGATACTAGGAGAAATTACTTAGGGAAAAACAAAACGTCCAATAGCAAGCTGGTCAGAAGATACTAGAAGGAAAAGTCCAATACAAAGAGGTTAACTATACTCAAGAAAATATAAGAAATAAATGATTTCACATCACTAAAATCAAATAAGAGAGTCACACATACACATACTAACACTAAAAATATACAAGGAATTAGAAAATCTTGGCCATTAATATCTCTCAAGATCAGTGAACACAATTCCCCAAAATAATGATCCAGGCTCACAGAATGGATGTATAAACAAAACCCATCATTCTGCTGTATACAAGAAACACATTTGAGCAACAAAGATAGACATTACTTCTGAGTAGATGGCTGGAAAATAGAGGTTATAAAGTAAATGGTCCAAAAGGGAAAATATAGTAACCGGTTTAATATCTACTAACAAGTTTTCAACCAAAAGTAAGCAAAAGAGACTGGAAAGGACACTTCATGTTCATTAAAGGAAAACGCACCATGAGGACGTCTCCACTGTAAACATCTATGCCCCAAATGCAAGGGCACACACATTCATAAAAGAAACACTCACTATATAATAGTTTGAGAAGGTGAAGGCAGGAAACAGCCTTCCTCAGTGCTGACTTCCACTAGGCTTGAGTTTGGAGTTGAGGCTTCCCCCACTCTTGTTCCCCCTCAGCCTGCAGCATCTGACCATGTTTGTCCCATGGAGAAATGCAGTAATCAGCTTGAACCTGTACTGCTGTGGGGCTAGCCTTGGAGTGGCTGCTTAAGTTGCTCGGCCTCGCCATGCTGCTGGAGGAGGCCAATGCCATCATGTGTCCTGAGTAGGAGCTGGAGGTCTGTTCACAGGAAGTGCTCAGCAGGCTCCAGGCAGCACTGCTCCAACTCAAGTGGCTGCAAAGGGTTCCAACACCTGCAGCTCCTAGGCCTCCTCACCCCTGCCTGAGGAGGAGGATGAGAAACTGTACCTGCAGTCACTAGAGATCATCTCATACTACCTGCAGGAGCATGTGACAAGCTCCAAGGACAAGAAGCTTCTGGGCAAGGCCAGCAGGGCTGGACAGAGGGCTCTGGAGTACCTTATGGCACCTGGGTCATGTCCTGGAGTGCAACCGCAAGGTGGCCTTCGAGGGCATGCTTCAGAAACTGGACATTGAAAATGAAGAGGAAGTGGAGGAGTTAGAGAAAGGACTGAAGAAGCCAAAGGAAGAGCAACAGTATGAAGCAACCAGACCCACAGAGCTCCCATGGATTAAAGCACCAACCAAGGAGTACACATGGAAGGACTCAGTGCTTCATTTGCATATGTAGCAGAGGATGGCCTTGTTGGGCATCAATGGAAAGAGAAGCCATCCGTACCCCAGTCTACAGGAATGCCAGGGCAGGGAATAGGAGTGGGTGGGTGGGTGGGTGGAGAAAAACACCCATAGGAGTAGGGGTGAGTGGATGGGATAGGGTATTCCAGGGACGGGAAGGGGACCAGAAAAGTGGATAAGATTTGAAATGTAAATAGTTAAAATATCTAATGAAAAAAAGGAAAAATACCCAAGATGATGATAAATCTTTTTCTCCAGTGATGGTGTATGTTTTCAAAGATGGCATAACAAACTGGGGTTGAATTGTGACTTATTCCTTTTGGTGCTTTTGTGGCCACTTAAAGAGTATAAACCAAAAAAGCTGCATTGCACCATTAGCAGAAAGTATCACAGATGTTCTTGTATGGATGAAACACGACTCACAAACAAAGTCAAACAAAGGGACTGGGATGGGTTTGTAAAGTTCTTCCACATACAGGACTTAGAAGGCAGCATCAGAAACGTACTGCTGGTTTGTGCTTGTGCTGGAGTAGGGACTGGTCTGGCATATCTAATAACATAGGCTTGAGAGTGCAATAGATGATATTTAAATTTTCAGCCAGCGAACTACATGCTTCTGTGAAAACAAATGTATCTATGAAAGTGGACTTGAAGTTGCCCAGGATTTTAACAGTCCAGTTCTACTTGTAGCAACATTACAGAAAGAAAGTGGTTACAGGATTGTGACCAATGAGAATAAATACATGAGAAAAGTGCTCCCTCTTGAAAAGTCACTGTCTGAATGAAGCGATGTTCACTGTAGTTTAAAACTTTGTCATGATCAGTTCTAGTGTATATGCAGATCCAGTGGTGTTGTGTGGACTGGTTGTAGTAGAACAAATCAAATTTATAACTATGCAGGTTTAACCATACAATCTGTTTTTGTATTTAAGGATCATAGGCAGATATAAGACATTCGATCACCCATTGACTTACTAAATTGTAAAGTGGTTTGGGAAAGTAGGCTAGAATCTTAGCCATGGTGCTATTCACAGGGTTTCCTTGTTTAACACTGGTTTAAGCCTGGTGTCACTAAGATAGATATGTATTTCTTTTTACTAATGATTGCTAGCCTTTGTTTTGAATTTCTATGTTGGTCTCTCTAGGTGTCCTACCTGTAGTATTGAATTAACGTTTACTTCCTCTCCTTCCTTTACATGTTGGCTTGTTATACTTTGTTCCCCTATAGATATAGTCATCTACATTTCCTCTCTGGGCTCTTTACTGGCCATTTTAATTATCTACATTAGAACTCTCACCCCCACCCCCAAGACTTCTAACCTAATAATTCCTCATCCTAATCAGAGTCCGTACAATTTTCTTGTTAGAGGATAGTAATACTTCCTCTTTGAGCCCTGTGACCAACAGTAACAAAGTATGGGTAGTCTTGAATTGTCATGTTTTCTATTATTACTTATCCCATTTTGGTAAGAAAAGCATCAAAGTCCCCTTGGGAAGTTCAAAAGTTGGAGTGAGATGCATCATAGCTTCATACTTTGCTCCAAGTGAATTTGCTCACTTAAGTTTAGAAAACAAGAGGTTTTGTTAAACCCAGTTACATAAAAGCCATTGGTAAACTGAGGGTGTTTGAGATAGGTTCATTTGAGAGCCTCAGCTTGAAAATGTGACATTTAGTCAGGGCTGCAGATGAAAGTAGGCATGAATCAAATGGCTAAGAATATAATGGGGAAGACGTGCCCTGTCTGCCCATCTCAGCCCTAAAGCCATCTTGCTGGAGCGATTTGTACCTATGTATTTATCCTTGATCATAATTCGCTTACGTATGTTCATCTCTTTGGACATAAGAGCACTTTATGTACTTGAATAAACCCTATAAGTTGAAGTGACTAAAAGGTTAGCCTCTCATAATCCAGTCATGGAAGTTTTTTTACTAGGAGCCTGACTTCCCAGCTCACAAGGTGTGAAAGCAGAAGTACAGACAGGATCTTAGTAGGTATTTTAGTGCAGGGCCATGGAGATTTGGAGAGCTCAAGTGGTTGGAAATGGGGTTGATTTAGAGGAAGAAGAAGCATGTGGTCTGAGTGCTGACTAGATGTATAGTTGAGGCACAGCTTCCAAAGAGAAGAGTGAGGGGCTGCTTGGAGAGATGGTCTCAGCAAATTCTGTTTGTCTCACATATCTTTCAGGGAAAAAAGATGCAATCTTCAAGCATCTTCCATGTTCTTCCTGTCTGAAGAAAACACCTAACATTTTAAACAACTGTTCCCACAAGGGTTAGGACCAACTGCAAGTTAATGTGGATTGTAAATATTTCCCTAACTTGTTTCTTCTGAGGAAAAAAATCTTTTTATTCCCCTGAATAAAAGAGAAAGAAAAAAGGAAAGAAAGATATAGTATGAGGCCAGCCTGGTCTACATTGAGAGATCCAGAATAGCCAGTGGTATACAGAGAGCCTTAATGTCAAAACAAACAACAAAACAAACAAATTCCCATGTTTTCATTTCATACATATTAATCTCATCACTCCAGAGTAAGAAACAGGCAGATCTCAATGGATTGATAGGATAGTGTCTAGACTGAATGATTTTCTTTTGGGAAAACCACAAAATTGAAACTGGAGTGGAACTCGAGAGCCCATTAACTAAACCACTCCCCAAAATGAGGATTTTGTTCATTAATTTAGTAGCTATTTATCTACTCATTTTAACTTGTGTTTTGGCAAGGTCTTGATCTGTAGCTAAGGTTGATGTAAAACCCCAATTCCCAGCACTCCTGCCTCAGCATTCCATGTGATAGGATGACTGTTGTAAACCAACACACATGGCTGAGTTTTCTTTGCATGTGATGCACATGGTCCTGAGTGTGTGTCCCATTGGCAATACTCTGTTCCTGACTCTAGACGTGTACACAGATTCTCCTAAAATTATCCTCTGAGGACTTTGTGACAAACACATCATCCCAACTGTGCATTCTTTCCTGTAATATATAACTGAGTTGGATGCTCTGTCATTCATCAGTTGTGTTAGCTAGCTACTCAAGAAGGCTGAGGCAGGAGGATGGCTTGCAACTTTTGGTGTGGAACAGCAATTTTGGACATGCGGTTTCCAGAACGGCTTGATTGAATTTGGTCATAGGTTCCACAGTAGGGAGAGAAACTCACAAAGAGGCTAGCCTTCATTCCTGAAAGGAACAGAGGGCAACAGCCTCTCAGGGAAGACTGACACCTAGCTAGCTCTCTCTAGTTATTTTATTCAAACACCATACAGGGTTAATTGGGGGTGGGAATGGTTCCAGCTGCAAAGGTTATTTTCCTCTTGCTGCTTAAGAGATCACACAAGCCACACAAATCTCAGTCCCATTTGACCTTGGTTAGCTATAATCAAAAGAAAGAACTCCAAGCTTTTTCGGATTGTCTTAGAACCAAGATGAATGCAACTGCAAGCTCTCCTATAGCAACAAGTGCAGATATTCCAAAGGCACAATATTTCTTCAAGGTTCAAACAATCTCATGACAATTTCTCAGCTTCTACTGATTGATCCAAACATACCAAAGACTTATTTGTCCTTTAAAACAGTTTTAAATTTACTTGATGGATAGAGATTATGTCCTGGATGCTCAGTCAAAAGAGGGAGCCTCAGAAGAAATCAGTCAGGACACTAAGTAATAGATGTCAATAATTTGAGCTGAACCAGGCATGGTCAAACACACCTTTAATCTCAGCATGTTGGAGACAGAGGCAGGTTGATCCTTGTGTTTTTATGGCCAGCCTGGTCTACATAATAGGTTCAGAAAAGCCAGAACTGCATGGTGAGACCCTGTTTCAAAAACAATTAGATTTAGGACAGGATGTTGGCTCACACTTATCACAACAGGACCAGAAATGGTGTTGTCAATCCTTCTGGGCAAACAAACAGTTAGTCAAGCTTGTCTGTGTGACTATTTTATTTTAGTGCTCCAGAGGCAGAGCTAGGCTAATCTCAGTGTTCAAGGTCAACCTAGTCTACATAGGAACTCCAATCCCAGTCATGTCTACACAGTGAGACTTTGTCTTCATTAATATTTGCAGCAAGAAAGGTGACTCGTGTTTAGAGCACAGAGTGATCTTTCAGAGGACCCAGCTAGAATCCCCAGCAATCATATTAGGTAGCTCATAGACCCAAAACTCCAGATCCAGAGAAATCCAACTCCTCTGGCCTCTGGGAAGTTTTATCCCTGTGAACATTTCTCATTAAAGACACACATATACACATAATTAAACATAAGAAAAAAAACTTTAAAGTGTGAAAAATAAGACAACCACCCCAGCAATTTAATGAATGAAGAAATGAATAAATGTATATATACAGATGTATGCAGTAAAATTGAATTGAAGATGACGTCTAAGCAGTATTTTTTTTGTGTGTGTGTGCACAGAGGACTCGACCAACCTTGTGATTAAATATTCACAAGCCCATGTATATTGGCTTCTGTTGCTCATCATCTTGCCCTTGCCTCTTGCCATCTGGATGTCCATGGTGTTTGTTGGTCTGGGTGACTCTGTCTAGAGTCTGTCTCTTTTGTCCATGGATTGCTTTAGGTCTTCCAATAAACCTTCGGCTCTGGCTGTAGCACACCACCTGTGAGGCCTTCCAAGTGGGGGCTCTTCAGAGGAGCAGAGAAGTTGCTGCTCCGTTACCCTGGCTGCAGTAGATCTCCTAGGAGGACTTCAGACTATGGGGTCTTCAGTGGAGCAGTGTGTGAAGATGTTCTCCGGGGAGCCTAGGGACCCTGGTTTCTGTTTCCATGTGTGTAGCAGAATTTCAGGGAGGCTTTCAGTCTGTGAGTTCACTTGCCCTGCATGTCTTCAAGCTGTGGTGTCAACTGCTCTGAGTGCAGTGGATCCATGGGAGTAGACCGGCTAAGAGTCTGCCCCAGCAGAAAAGACCAGGGAGAAGGTGCAGAAGGGGAGTGGTATTCAGGAGGGCTGGATTTTGGTGGGTGATGGGTCCTGAGTCCACAGGGCTCGCAGCAGCAGCTCTCAGGCTTCAGGTTGCAGGGGAATGGTTTGGTACCAACTACTCTTAGCGCTGTAGAAGGTGACCCTTGAGTTTGTATATTTTTCAAAGACTCTTCCTGTTGAGAGCTGACTCCTAGTAGAAAGAGGCCGTCTTTGCAGCCGTCTCAAGCCACATACTCTGACAAGAGACTTGTTTTCAACAGCCTACAACAACTGAGCACACTCTGATAAATATCTTGTTTTTCCCATATATCTTGTTTTGCTGTTTTGTGCCCCCAGCTTCAAAGTGCACATTTTATCCACACCTACAATGCATGTGGCAAGGCATATAAATAACGCAGATTTCCCTTCAATAAATGAGACTTGAGACTTGATCAGATCCTGTGTGTTGTCTCCATTCTTTGCATCTCTTCCCCTTCATACCCCTCTCTCTCTTGCTAGACCCTGATGTGCGGACCTGAGCAGCAGCTCAGGCTGGGATATCTTCCTATTCTGCTACATATCTAGAACCATTGGCTACCATCAATGGATGAAAGCCATGCTCCTGCCTGTAACAGTTGTTACAACATGTTTCCACAGGGTTCTCTGAAGATTTTTTGAGAAGGTTTGGTGTGGATGTCCCTACTGTCAAAAAAAAAGTAACAACAGCCTGGTTTACACTGAGAATCATGTGGGTCACTGGGGACTACAATTTAGCCAGGTGTTTTGTCTCTAAACTGTCATCCTAGTAGGAAGAAGGGTGAGGTAGTAGGATTGCTGACAGTTTTTTTTTGTTTGTTTGTTTTTTGAATCAGGGTTTCTCTGTGTATCCCTGGCTGTCCTGGAACTCACTCTGTAGACCAGACTGGCCTCAAACTCAGACATCTGCCTCTGTCTGCCTACCAAGTGCTGGGATTAAAGGCATGCACCAACACTGCCCAGCTCAAATTCAGTCTCTTAAGAAGAACTGGTTGAAGACACTGGTTTTGATTGTAAATGCAATGTTTTCTTTCTTTTCTGTGTTCCCCTGCTTGTGCTTATAAATACCCAAGATTTCCTTGTAATAGTGTCAATGGGAAGTCAATAGGAGAAGTCAATAGGAGGTGAATAGGAGACAGTAAAGGAGACTTGACCACAACCCTGTCTTGTCTACATTCTTCACGTCTCTTGCCCCTCCACCCCACTCTCTCTCTTGACCAGAGCACTTAGCCCCAAAGTATGGGGCATTGTGGACAGCAACATAATAGCCCCAAAGCATGGGACAGTGTGGTCCTCAACCCTTTTCTGTCCTGCTTTCTCATGATTGGGTTGGAGGAGAGCACAATCCCAAGCTTGTAATAAACAGTAACTAATGGTATCATTACATTGGATATGGATTTTTGGTGGTGTGTAGGGGTTCACGAGTGCTTCCTGCCACAATCAGTATTCAGCAGCCACATGATGGCTTACAGCTCCAATTCTAGGACTCTTCTAGACTTTACAAGCTCCAGGCATTCATGTGATACAAAGTGGAGGAAATCAATCATTGTGACTTTCAGGTCAGCCTGGGATACATAACAAGTTTGTCACAAAAACAGAAAAATATTCCATGCACCTAAGAGTCTGAATCAAGACCATAACATATCAAGTGTACATTTGGCTAGCAGAGATTGGCTGTAGACAGTGCTGAGATCCTCCAGCACCCCTTTCAGCCCAGCTATATTGCTCAGTCTAGCTTAGAACTCCCAGATCAAGAAGTGACCTGACCCTCCAAACTCAATAGATGAGAATTTTAGGTACAACACCAGGAGCCTCTTTTGGGGGATGGGAGAAGGAGGGTCTCAGTGGAGGTGAGATACTTATCCGATTGGACAGAAAGCTTTCTTTGCAAGCCAGGCCAAGTGTGATCTCTAGCCCCCAAACTGTGTCTTCTATGGCTTTGTCAAAGCTTACTGAGTTAAACACCTTACTGGTTAAGTCTTAGACTTCACAGCTGGAACTCTGAAAGCAAAGAACTACTAGCTGGTTAAAAATTGGAAACTCCACTGAGATATCATCTTAATGAGGTTTGTTTTTCTTTGTATTTAGTAATTAAAAGTGAAACAGTGAGATTCAAGGGTAAATTTTCAAAGAAAATTCCAAACCTACCAACATTAGTGAAGGCCTGTCTCAAAACACAACCATCTAAACTATATATTCCCTGTGCTGTCTGTGAGGTCTCCTTGTCAGGTAGGAGTAGTAAGCCTGTCACTGCATGAGAATAGGCATCAAAGCACATCTTACAACTTCCACTCTTACAGGGGTTCCTGAGATTTTACTCTGGTTTTCAGCTGGAGGCCTATAAATCCAGCACTCCAGAGGCAGGGGCAATTAGACCTCTGTGAGTTCCAGGTCAGCCTGGTCTACAAGAGCTTGTTCTAAGACAGCCAAGGCTACACACACACACACACACACACACACACACACACACACACACACTGGTCTATAAGAGCTTGTTCTAAGACAGCCAGGGCTACACACACACACACACACACACACACATAAGCACACACATGCTCGTACTCTTGCACACACACAGGTACTTTGTTGAAAAGCAAAATGAAAAAAACCCAAAACAACAAACCAAAGAAATTCATTCTATACTGAAGCATATCAACAAAACAAAGGAAATGTTTTCTCAGCTAATCTAAGAACAGAATTAGACAAGTTTCATCTGCCCATTCACAATTTTCTTTTCATTACCCCACTCAGCCATCCATCCAAAGACATCCTGTAGCATAATCCACTTTCAAACTTGCTGTCTGGATAAGGATGACCTCGAGTTCTTGATCCTTGGCCTCACCTCTCCTTTCACCTCTCCATCCTAATGTAGCAGCCCTTAAAAACAGTTATATACATTGGAGTGACCTGACAACCTAAAACTATTTTCTTGCTACTATATAACTGTAGTATTGCTATTGTTATGAATTTTAATGTAACTATATGATATGTGGAATATTTGATTGCTGTCACAAACGAGTTGCCCTAAAGAATCAAAGAAACAGTACTCTAAATGATGTGATTAGATGCTAAGAGCTGCTGTGTATTTTCTTTAGTGCTGAGGATTGAACCATGTGTCAGGCATGCTGGGCACATCTCCAGGCAATGTGTATCATTGCTTCAGGTAATCCAGACTGTCCATGAACTCTCTGTGTAACTAAGTATGACTTTAAACTTCTTATACTCTTGCCTCTGCCTCACAAGAGTTAGGACTATAGCTGTGTCCAGTACACATGACTTTTAGTATTCTTTCCATCATATGAAATAAGGCTAATTAGCTTAATATTGCTCTTTTAATTCTTTGGAGAATTTCTGAGACTCTCAGGATGAGGTCAAAAGGATTAGTTGAAGCATTTAACCTTTGGAAAGTTGGTCAAAAATGTCAAAATTTTAAAGCACTTAATAAAAACAAGTAGATTCAGACACGATGAAACAAAAGCCTTTCAATTTACCAGAGGGATAACTAGAAGAATATAAAAGTGAAGACAGGGAGTTATATGTTAAATGAAATAAAAGACTGTCTCTGTTTTTTTCTCTATCCAGAACTAGCACTATGTAGACTGGGAGAGACAGGAGTGCTTACAGCTTAAGACAACACTCTGGGCTTGGTTTTCCTCATAGTGATAATGTTCACTAAGAGATGAAGGGGAAGAGACCTATGCCCAGTGCAGAGTGACCCTGGAATGACAGTGAGCTCCCAGTTTACCCTGTTTGAGTTTTTTTCTCAAATCACTCAATTTTAGACTGATGAGTGTCACCATCAATGTGGGATTGTGCGAGTGCACAGTTGTCAGCTACAGTTATTCGGTGACAGGCAGAAACTCAGAGCTGCCCCTAGGACCACAAGGGTACACAAGAAAGAGCAATAAGACCTACATGATCATCCTGAGGTTGTCCCTGGTGTATATTCATTGTGTAAATTTTCCAAAGTTTCTGTTTTCATTCTTACATTGAGGGACTTCTGGGTGGATTCCAGCTTCTGGCTATTATAAATAAGGCTGCTATGAACATAGTGGAGCCTGTGCCCTTGTGATATGGTAGAACATCTTTGGGTGTATGCCCAGAAGGTGTATAGCTATGCCTTCAGGTAGAATTATTTCTAGTTTTCTGAGGAACCACCAAACTGATTTCCAAAGTGTTTGTACCAGTTTACAATTCCACAAGCCATGGGAGAGTGTATCTTTTTCTCAACATTCTCCCCAGTATCTGCTGTCACCTGAATTTTTGATTTTAGCCATTCTGATTGTTACAAGGTGGAAACTCTGTGCCATTTTGATTTGCATTTCTCTAATGACTAAGAACTTTGACTGTGTCCTTCAGTGCTTCTAGGCTATTCCAGATACCTCAGATGAGAATTCTCTGTTTAGCTCTGTACCACATTTTTAATTGGGTTATTTGGCTTTCTAGCGTCTAACTTCTTGAGTTCTTTGTATAGTTTGGATGTTATCCCTTATTGGATGTAGGATTAGTAAAGATCTTTCCCCAGTCTGTTGGTTGCTGTTTTGTCCTATTGATGGTGTCCTTGGCCTTACAGAAACATTTCAGTTTCATGTGGTCCCATTTGTCAAGTGTTGATCTTAGAGAGTGAGCCATTCATTGGTGTCCTGCTCAGGAAACCTTCCCCTGTGCCAATCTGTTCTATTTTCCACTTTCTGACCTATGAGATTCAAAGCAAGCTTTCTATAAAGAGATAGAAATGAATCAATTTACATTCTCCTACTGGAAGACTTCAAGTTAGACCAGCACCATTTGTCGAAGATGCTTTCTTTTTGTTCCACTGTATGGTTTTGGCTTCTTTGTCAAAGATCAAATGTCCATAGGTATGTGGGTATATTTTTGGGTCTTCAATTCTATTCCATGTATCAACTAGTTTGTCACATTATCAATGCCATGTGGGTTTTTCACTATTTATCTTTAGTAGAGCTTGAGGTCAGGGATAGTGATTCTCACAAAAAGTTTTTTTTTTTTTTTGTTTTTTTTTTTTTTGTTTTTTTTTTTTTGTTTTTTTTTTTTATGGTTCAGAATAGTTTTTGCAGTCCTGGGTTGTTTTGTTATTCCATATAAAGTTGAGAACTGCTTTTTTATATCTGCAAAGAATTGAGTTGGACTTTTCATGGGGATTGCAATGAATCTGTAGATAGCTTTCGGTAAGATGGCCGTTGTATTATAGTGATTCTACAATTCTATGAGCATCAGACAGCTTTTCTTTTCTTTTTTCTTTTTCCTTTTTTGGTTTTTTTGAAAGAGGGTTTCTCTGTTTATCACTGGCTGTCCTGGTACTCACTCTGTAGATGAGGCTGGCCTCAAACTCAGAAATTGCCTGCCTCTGCCTGTGCTGGGATTAAAGGCATGTGCTACCACTGCCTGGCTATCAGACAGCTTTTCTATCTCTGAGATCATCCTCAATTTCTTTGTTCATGGACTTGACATTATTCTCTTAAAGACCTTCAGTTGCTTGGTTAGAGTTTCACCAAGATATTTTATATTATTTGACTATTCTGAAGGGTGTTGTTTTCCCTAATTTCCTTTTCAGCCTTTGTATCCTGTATATAGAGGAAGGCTACTGGTTTGTTTGAATTAATTTTATATCTACCCACATTGCTGAAGCTGTTTTTTACTGTAGGAATTCTCTGACAGAACTTTGGCAGTCAGTTATGTATACTATCGTATCATCTACAAAGAGTGGTTCCTAGAGACCTGCTATCAACATTGTTGAGGAAGTGTCATTTTGGCATAGTGGAACATTTTTTTGGAATGTGCTAAGAAGTGATATATCTGGTTCTTCCAGTATAACTATTCCAATTAGAAAACAATAAAATAATCGATTTACATCACAGTTGATTCTCAACCCAGTTATGACTCAAATGGTAGAGTAGCCTCAAGCATATATTCTGTACTTTTCAGTACCCAAGACATCAGCTTAGCTTCCTCCTGTGACTGTTTTCCATTCTTTCTTTAGATTCCACTTTCATAGTTCTAATAACTGCATCTAGGGATTTCATTGGGCCAGGCAACAGCTATTCTGCAAGGTCTGGCAGTATACACTTTCAATCCCCATACTCAGATTGCATCTGAATCTTACGTCTTGGATGAATCTTATGTCTTAGCCTTGTCATCATAATGAGTTTGGGGCAGCCAGAGCAACAGAGCTATTGAGATTGAGGTACACAGACACACATAGACACACAGACACACACACACAGATAGAAAGACAGAGAGTCAGAGAGAGAAGTAGAGAGAATGACAGAGAGAGGAGACAGAGAAGTAATGAAAACAAAAGAGAGGGAGAGAGAGAGAGGGGGGAGAGCAAGACCAGATCATGTCTGTGTAGGTTTTGTCTCCTGAGACATTCAAGATGATAGAGACTGCAAAGAGTTTTCTGTGTATGTCCTGCCATTTCTCAAGAGTAAAAAAATATATATCCTGCATCCTAAAGGCACTAAGAGTTGTCATTCTTCATGGAGGAAATGTCTAGAATCCTTAAAATCTTCATGTAGAGCACATATTCTTTTTTGGGGGGGGGGGATTTTGAGACAGAGTTTCTCTGTGTAGCCTTGGCTGTCCTGGAACTCACTCAGTAGACCAGGCTGGCCTCAAACTCATAAATCCTCCTGCCTCTGCCTCCCAAGTGCTCGGATTAAAGGCGTGTGCGACCACCGCCCGGCGAGCACTTATTCTTCATAGGGAAAGAACAACAGCCATGAAGCACAAACACAGAATTCCTCAGCCTCTGTACTGAAGATTATACACATCCATCACCAACCAACCTAACTTTAGATTTTTGTATTTTGCACAAGTGTTCCCAATGGGTTTAACTAATGGATTGAGAAATTTAATGTTTTAATATTTTGATGTATTAACTTTCATTTTAATTTTTATTTCAAATTTTATACACTTAGGTGTGTGAGATTTTTTGTTTCAGCATGTGCGGGTGACTCAAGTGCTCCCAGAGACTAGAGGAAAATGTCATTCACCTGGAATTGGAGATACAGGTGGTTGTGTGCACTGGGAATCAACCCTGCTATGCAGGAAAAGCAGCAAGCTTTGTTTGCCTCTAAGCAACGTCTCCAAATGATTCCATATAGCATTTTTGATAGGGTCTCATGAATCAATTATAAGATTATAAAATCTCCCCTAGGAAAGAACATGTTGGTCTTTATTTACTCTGAAAGATCTAGGAGAAGGAAGGGGCAGAGACAAGGGGACACATGATTATTGGGGCAGGGTTAGCACAATACACAAGTATAATGTTGTCAGAAAACTAACTCAGTAAAAGAAAATAAAACCAAAAATGTTCTTATTCAGAAATGATTTATTGTAATCTTTTACAAATTATAATTCAAATGGTGGTGGGAAAACATGATATCAGGCAGCAGAACCTCTCCAAGAAAGAGACACAGCTTAAAAGTGACAGCAGTCTAATACAAAAGTACTTCAAGGTTCAGTCAGACTTGTACTTCATAAAAATATATGTCCATACACTGCAGAAAAGTATGTAATGTAGCAGCCAAAGGTGGATGCCATCCAGAGGCAGAATGACACAGAGTCCTCTTATTCAAGTCCATTATGCTCTTTGTAATGTCCTCTCTATCTCCTTCACTTCCTCATAGTGTTTCATTATGAAAGTGCTGGAATAAAAGCTTCACAACTTTTAAATATTGTTGCTTTACAATGGTGGGTCTGTAGTGCAGACATTAGTCTGAGAATTAGCTCATGGTTCTCCATGTCAACACAACTACTTTAAATTTGAAGAATTTGATTGTAATTCAAATAAAGTGAAATAATTATTTCTCCAAAGTCCTTCAAGAAATGCTTTAATATAAATGGCCTATGCCTCTAATCAGTCATTTGAGTCCTACCTTCTATTTGTCAGAGCAAAGAAATGACCTCACCTTATATATTCCCAACAAGACTCCAAATTATAGAAAAAGCATTTCCCACAATCTAAACATCTCTTACTCAAAAAGTAGACCTGTTTTGGCTGCCTTATACCCTTGAGTGTGCCCATAAGCTCAGAACAAAGCTGTACAAATCTGTCTGGAATAACATCACCAATGTTATCATAGACTTCATCAGGGGCAGGGTACTGCTCCATGGTCAGCTGTGTGAGGTTGGCAGTATGCTGCAGCAGCTTCTTCAGGCTGCCCATTGACAATAAGTTCTTCATAAAATTGACTTCAGTGAGCTGGGAACACTGGCTCAGTGCCGGCAGGAAGGCACTGATTTGCATGTCCATGAATATACAGCCCTTCAATTTTAATGTCTGCAGAGTAGATGTCAGTCTTTGTAGCAGGCTTCCTAGAAATGGATCATCTAAATGTAGGAAGGTGACACCACTCAGGTCCAGGTGTTTCAGCTGCTGGATGATTGGACACTGGGACAGATAGTTCATATCTGATTGTGGCAGCATGCAGCAAGTGATAGCAAGGGTCTCTAGTGGACTCTCCAAACACCTAGAGAGAAAGAGAAAGGATTTAACATCACTCAAGATGAATAGTGGCAGAACAAAACCTATGACTTTAAGATAGCAGAATCTCCTTCATCCCTCAGTCATTCTCAGACCATTATTAAGGTCAAGGACAAGATGCTCCCAGATGGAGTGCTAACAACTAATGTCATGTTCTTCTAGGTAGGACGTAAGCTATCACTGTGTCTGCTACTATGGCAGTTCCAGAGTTCCCTCTGAACTGGTAAGCAGAAAACATGTTTGGGGACGGATGATGTAAGTAGGAGAACCCAGAAGGATCAACTGCGAGCCACTCAGAACCATCCCCATCTCTGCTATCATTTATCTCAATGTGCTCCAGCTTCCACACACAGCCTCTGTTCTGTTCATAGGGTTTCCCTTTGACCACAGTCATTCACTCATTTCCCATCTGTTCAGCTCCTTCTTGTGTTCAAATGGTTTCCATTGAACCATGAGAAGTCAGAGGAGATGGAAACTGTTCATACAGTTCTGAGAACAGAGTTGATATTAGAGGACATGTGGTATAAGATCTCATACATTCTCTAGATGTAATTTTTTGTCATCTGGGTTTCTCAAGTGACCTTCTATAAATCATGGACACATGCTTACAGTCTGACTTTACTAAGGTGAGAAATTAGGATGCAATAACAGCATAAAGTACTATATCAATAATTCAAAGCTCAGATCTATATAAATTTAACATTGGCTGGCAAAGCACTATATAAACTGATGTTTAATGTAAAGCAACCCAACAACAAAATACTTTGCTCACCCCAGGGTAAAGCTCACTGTTCTTTCTTACCTGAGCACTTGGTCCAGGCGACCATTCAGGAAGGAGACATCATTCAAATAGAGATGCTGGAGCTTATTTAGTTTGGAGAACTGGGAAAAGATCTCTGTAAAACAGCAGGTTTCTATCTCTTGGTCCCAAGGCAAATGCACAGGGACATAGATTTCCTTGAAAGTGAGTTTCTGGAGGTTTTTCATCTGGCCCAGGCCAGGGGCTAGCAAAGCAAGGGTGTGAATGTCCCAGCATGTGTTTATTTCCGATTCCTGGATTGAGCCTGTGTCAAAAACCTCCAAAACATCCAGTGGGTCATAGGCAGGAAAGGCTCCAAACTCTAACTTCTGACAGATCACCTGTATCACATTTTCCTCTGCTTGGCCCACCAATAAAAATATTTGAGATATTTGGAGGGACAGTGGGACACGAGGAAACAGTTCATCAATACAGTCATGGCCTGTTTCCCACCTAGGATGGGATGATTTCCCACTGCTTGGTTGTTGCCAATGACATCTGAAGAGCAAATGATATGCTGTCTTTCAGCCCAAATATTCCAGAAGTCATGGTGGGCATCTCGTAAATCAACCACTGTTAGGAGCCATGCTGCGTTTGCTGAAGTAGCTATACGCTCGCCATTAGAAGATGGCGCTGGCTTCCTGTTCCTGGTTCTTCTTGGCCTTGGTGTCTTCAGCTGTGCGCACTCATAGGTGCGAATTCTCCCGCTGATAGTACTATCAGTGGATATGTAAATGAGACCCCAGTCTGTAAGCCAATGAGGACAGATCATGTCTCTTTGATAGTATATAAGTCAGTACATTCTGGGGCTTGGGGTCCTTCCTTTGCTCTCCATCTTGCATCCTTCTAACTAAGAGAGTTGTAACAATAAAAGACGCTGTCAGAAGAATCTTGAGTGTGACATGCTCCTTATTGGCCAGGTAGCGTGTCGCATTTTGGTGCCGAAACCCGGGAGTGAAGCCGAACGTCCCCGAGGATCGTCTACCTTGAAGGACCCTGCTTAGCTCGCAGAAACAAGATTCAGAACTGACGGTGCAGTAAGTCTAGACACTTTTCTGTAAGATATGGTGAATCCTATGCTTGGCCTTGCTTTTGCTATCCCTGTCTGAGCGGTGGTTGTTCTCGTGTTTTGCTTTTGCCTTAATTGGCCTATTAAGGGACGGGAGTGTACATGTCCTCCTTTTCAAAGTGAACCGTAAATCACAGGTAGATAACTGTGCAGGTTAGCCCAGTTCTGTAGATAAAGAATTATGGGCAATCAACAGTTTAAGCCGGCTCTTGTGGCAGTGCAGGTGCTGCTGCAGGAAAGCGGCTTGACTATTTCAGATGGGGTTCTTTTGAAGTTTTTTAAAGAGGTAGATAGAGTTGCTCCGTGGTATGGTCCTACAGGATCCCTTACCACTCGATCATGGGAAAAGTTAGGAGCTGATTTAGCCCGGGAAAAGGAAGAGGGAAGATTGAGAGCAGGCACGTTACCTATTTTTAAGATGATTCAGGCATGCATAGCGGATGAGAAATGCCAAGGTCAGGATAGCCTATCAGAAGCAGAAAAGGAAGGGAATGCTAGCAGAAAAAAAGGCAATGATAAACAGCCTTTAAGCCCTCCATGTCAGAAGAAGAAGGAGGGGGAGAAAAGAAAAAAGAAAAAAGAGAATGGAGCTGAGAAAATAGCTCAGTCAGAGAAATATAAAAAAATATATCCAGCCTAGTCTGGGTTTAGAAAATTAACACTGAATGACTCCGCCTCAGAGGAGACGTCCTCTGAGGATGGAGAAAACGAGGACGATACTTTGTCCCAGGATGGGTTGGATTCAGACGAACAAACAGAATTAATGAGGAGGCAGCTCGTTATGAGAAAGGAAGATATCATCCGGATCCTCCTTATGCACCTGGCAGTTTGCCATTGGCGCCGCAGCTGCTTGTGCGGAAGACAAAACAGGAACAGGCTAAGAGACATGTTATTCAAATAGCCACCTCCTTGAATCCAGAAAAGGAGAGAAGAAGGATTAGAGCCTAGCCTTTCTGGTCTTTGAAGATCAGAATCAGCAGAGATACCATTGAAGTTTAGACTTGAAACAAAGTCATTGGCAGAATCGGTGCAAACATATGGCATAAATGCCTCTTTTACCCAAGCCTTAATAGAGAGACTTGCAGAAAGTGCTATGACGCCTGGGGATTGGTGTAGTACTATCAAGGCAATTGTCCCTACAGACAAATATTTAGAATGGAAATCTCTTTATCATGATTTGTGTGCTACACAGGCCAGAGATAACATGGCACAAAATCACCCCCAATGGAGCTTTGATATGCTAACTGGCCAGGGGAGCTAGTTGTGTTTTCCCACAGGAGCAAGAAAATCCGATCTGGGTACCAACAAAATTGACAAGAATAGTGAAGGATGGAGAAAAAGAAAATCCGGATCCAGAGGCTGTGGACATCAATGTTTCTGATATTAACTCTTTGGACTCCCATAAGGAGCAGCCTACCTCTGTGGGCAATAGTGAGAACATGGCCCGTTCCAATGCCTGTACATGCTAATTCGACTAAACTTCCTTTATTCTTATCCACAAGTTGTGCCATGGAAGCACCATGCATCAAAACGCCTAAGTTTGAAACAGAACCATATAATGCCACCTCAATAAAATTAAATACGGCATTATGTTTTACTTTCCAAAATGAGACTATTAGCTCTGGGAAAGGGCCATGTATTAAAATTACAAAAATGAAATTGGGATATTGGGAAGATCCACTTGTTGCTAATAAAATTCCCACAGGGATATTAATGAATGCCCTGTCACAAATAAGTACTGGAGCAACTAGTGGAAGTGGAACTGGTGGTGATAATACATCTTCTAATATCACTACCATTATGCTCACTAGCAATATAACTATACCAATATCTGATAATTCTCCTCTTAATGTGACCGCTAAAAGACAGATACCATGGTGCTATCCATTATTGGATTTTCCTCCAACATTTACTCCATGTCAACCACCAGAATTACGGAAATTAAAACTATCGGAGGGTTTCTATTTTAATCAAAAGTTAAAAAGATTTAAAACAAATAACACTCACTCTGGCCCTGGGAGTGAGTGGCCATTTTTCGAATAGATAATTATAAATAATGATAATTATAAATGATGATAATTATTAATGGATAATTATAAATGATAATTATAAATGATGATAATTATAAATGATAATCTCTAATTATAAATGAGGCATCTACTAGTATATCAGCTTTTGCTAATCTACAAGGAAGCTTCCATACATTTAATAATGTCAGTGGTACACTATTGGAGACCACACAAAGTAATAAAACAAAGATCAGTTTATCTAATTTGAAGATTAATCAACAATATTCTAATTATACGCTTGAGCCATTGCTAGTGTGTGTTCAAGCACCATATTTTTTCCTTATATGTGATGAAGAGTTGTTTGAAAACAGCTAAATAATTAATTGCCATAGTCCTAATATTACATGTTACTTAACAGAATGCTGGAATGGAAAAAACTGGACAGCAATTGTGGTGAATATTCCCACATTTGTACCAGTACCTGTTGAAGCTGACCCCAAAGATTTTCCTATCATACAATTATTGAGACAAAAAAGAGATTTTGGAATTACAGCAGCTATAATCACTGCCATTACTGTTTCTGCTGCAGCTGCAGTGACTGCAGGTATTGCCATGGCCAATCAAGTGCAAACAGCCTCAGTTATTAGTCAAATTACTGAAAAGGCATCTGATGCACTTGAGACAGTGAAAAGAACTGATGCTTATTTGGCCTCAGGGGTCTTACTGGTCAATCAGCGCATTGACTTATTACAACAACAATTACAAGCGCTTGGAGATGTCGTACAACTTTCTTGTGTGGCTTCCACACGTTCCCTATGTATAACCCCCTTACTTTTTGATAATTCTTCCCTTGTTAACAGTTCTATTATTTCAGAATATCTGAAGGGGAATTGGACCCAGGAGTTGGAGTTCCTTCAAGAAGAATTACAGTTGAAGATATTAGACCTCAAAAATACAAGCCTTGATATAATCAGTTTTAAAGACTTTACCTCTTGGCTTTTTTCTGCATTTTCCTTCTTTAAGGAGTGGGTGGGGGTAGGTTTGTTTGGCTGTATGCTACTTGGAGGGACATTGATCTTACTCTGGTTGTTCTGTAAAATGAAAACTCAACAACAACGTGATAAAGTACTTATTGCTCAGGCATTTATGGCCATTGAGACTGGAGCATCCCCTCAAGCTTGGTTGAATATGCTAAAGTGCTGAGACGCTGTTCCATTCATGCATGCTTGTGGGCACAGGATCCCATTGCACCAAGCTGTAGATGGGACAGCCTTTTGATGCCTCCCAGGGCTTGGGTTCCCATTGCACGGGACTAAGGCACAAAAGGTCTCTAGTCACTTTATGCTATTTATAAAGAAGGGGGAGATGTTAGGAGCCATGCTGTGTTTGCTGAAGTAGCTATACGCTCACCATTAGAAGATGGCGCTGGCTTCCTGTTCCTGGTTCTTCTTGGCCTTGGTGTCTTCAGCTGTGTGCAGGCGTAGGCTCGAATTCTCCCACTGATAGTACTATCAGTGGATATGTAAATGAGACCCCAGTCTGTAAGCCAATGAAGACAGATCATGTCTCTTTGATAGTATATAAGTCAGTACATTCTGGGGCTTGGGGTCCTTCCTTTGTTCTCCATCTTGCATCCTTCTAACTAAGAGAGTTGTAACAATAAAAGACGCTGTCAGAAGAATCTTGAGTGTGACGTGCTCCTCATCGGCGAGGTAGCGTGTCGCAAACCACTTGTAGTTTCCACCTCCTGTGGGCAAAGTAGAAAGACATTTATATGGCAGGAGACACAATGTTAATCTGCATGACCCATAATTCAACTTTTCTTAAATCAGTTTTTTGTACAGAGACAGCTTCCATTTCTAGAGCCTGGGGAAAAGGCAGGGACAGACTCATTGCATATTGACTATTTCTGTTCTAAGCTGTCCTACATACACCACCGCCCAGTTCCTTCATTTCTGTTCTAGAAGATATTGACTCCCACAATCAGAATCCTGATCCACCTTGAGCCTCTTTATGAATACTGTATTCATTTTCATCCATAGAAACCTTCCCACCTCCATGCTACCATGTTCATACTTACCTGGGTCGATCCTTTTGTGCCAACAGCAAATCCAGGCCATCAAGCAGAGCTTTCAAGGGCTCCAGGTGAGGCGTCTCCATCAGGGCTCCCACAGGAAGGCATGGGAATGGCCATGCTACCACCATCTGCCTCAGGATATTAGGTTGTTTGCTGGTGAATGCATCCTTGAAGAGTGGTGGGAAGAGTTCCATGGGCAGGTTTTCCAGAGCAGAGATGGCCAAGGCTTCATCTTTCAGCAGGCTTCTTGCCAGCTGCTGGAGTGTTTGTGGGTTTGTGAAACTCATCATGACTTTCAGGTATGATGATGCTAAAGAAATATCCAAAGAAAGAAAAAACTCATTCAAAACATTTTAGCAAGCCTTTCACACCCCACTCCCGCTAAAATTACATAAACGAGGCAGGCGTCTAATCCCTGGTCTGGTGACATTGCAAACCCTGTAATTTGGATTACTTGATATTTATCTTTCTCATTGCCACAGTTCCTTCAAGGTCCTCCTGGTAATATATAAGCACCATTTAAACACATCTTCCCTGAAATCTTCACAATCTGATACAATGTTCCTGTGAGTCCTAATCTACACTGTCACAGGAGACTCATGTATGTATCTAACACTTTTCTGGGAAATAATTATGGCTTTACTACAATGAATGGAACAATATATTGACAAAATGGATAAAATTTTACTTCCATGATATTTAGAAGCAGGAGCTATGCTAAATGCTAACCTGTTCTTTAAGAGATTAAATGCACTGAGGCCCCGAGCAGCCTTCTATCAAAGGCTTCCTTCATTCTTCCCACAACCTTTCCTCCCATCTTCATCAGACCTGGGGAACCTGAACCATTCTAGTAACCTTCCCTTCCCAACCATCTTCCCTGCTCATTGAGTCCTCTCAGGCCTCCTAATCTGCCCTAACCACCCTGTGTTCCCTCTGGATGTGCAATCTCCTGCCACCTTCAGCAGACCTGTGGATCAGAAACCATACAGGTAAGCATCCATTTCCTCTCCTGTCTTCTCTGCTCACTAAGACCTCCGAGGCAAATCAAGTTATCTGGAGCATCCTTCTATCTCAGGGTGTTGTGGCCCGAGCTGCCCCACATTTGGGGCCAAAATGTCAGGTACTGCTGTATCAATGTTGGAACCTGTACTGTCAAAAGCCTTGGGAACTAACTTGTTAGCCCACACTGCCCCAAGCAGCTCCTGTCCGAAAGTTGGGGTTCAGCAAGAGACAGAGAGTGAGTACAGACTCAAAGAATGGAGACCAGACAGAGTGTGATTCAATCCCGTTTATTCTTCAATCTCTCTTCTTCTCTCCAAGACCCAGGTCTTGAGTTCCTAGTCCCTGGTTTCTAGACTTTAGTGCCTCCAAGTTCCAAGGTACTTCTCCCAAGTGCTAAGTGCCTAATATCTAATGCCTAATAATCTGTTGCTTTCTTCTGAGTTCTCTTGTCCAAGTGTTTTCCACCTAATGCCTAATAACTCATTCCAAGTTGTACTCCAAGTTGTACTGAACTCTTCTGTCTGCCTCTCTCCTTTTATATGACTCACTTCTAAGCCACACCTGTGATCCACGCCTTTAAGTCACGCCCTAAGGTCTTATCTCTAAATCTGATCTCTAAGTCACACCCTTAAGTCTCAGCTCTAAATCACAGCTTTAAGTCTCACACACCCAAGGGAAGATCCTGGGTATCTAAAACAAGATGTTATCAGAGTGTGCTCAGCTGTTGCAGGCTACTGTAATCAAATCTCTTATCAGGATACACTGCTCAAGATGGCTGCAAGGATGATACCGACTTCTGTCTGCTCCCCACATCATGGGACCCTCAATTATCTAACCCCCTCTCATTCCACTTAAACAGACTTGTGGGTCCTGAAATATACAGATAAGCCACTTTTTTTTCACCACATGTTGAGTCCTCTGAGGCAAGTTAAGCTGCCCTGATCAGAGTGCTATCCCAATTTAATGTACATTCTCTGGTGACCTCAAACATGCTCTCCCATGGCACAAAGACACCTGTTCAACTATGTTTATGGCAGCTTTCTGTTAATAGCCATAAACTGGAAACAGCCAGAGATGGTCAGCTGAACACTGACAAAGACATTGTTGTACATTTACACAATGGAATATAATTCAGCTATCAAAGACAAAGACAGCATAAATTGTGCAGGCCAATGAATGGCGTCGGATAATATCATACTGAGCAAGATAACCCAGTCAGCAAGAATATGCATGGTATTACTCACTAAAAGGTAGATAGTAGCCTCAATATACAGGATAAGCATGCTATACTCTACAGACACAAAGAAGCTGAACAAGAAGGAAGGATCAAATGAGGATGGTTGAATCTCACATATAAAGAGGAGAAAACACTCTTAAGAGGCAGATGTAGGAGGAAATGAGGTGGGAGAGAGATGGGAAGGATAATGCTTGGGGTGAAGAACAGGTGTGGGCAGAGACAGGAAAGATGCAAGATGGCCATGAGAGTGAATGGAAATCTGCAGCTGATGGGATGGGTAGTTGGAGAGATCTCCAGGATCAGACCTAAAACTGATATAAGGTAGGTGCCAAATAATATGGGGTTGATCTTAGCTGTTACTCTCAGCTTAGGGGAAATTGAGCATGAAGTGCTACTTACTTTAGCCAGGCAGAAACTTCAGTAGGACAATAGGGACAATAACCCAACTACAAAAACATGACTCCAAATTTACCCTGTGTACAAGTAATGCCTGGTTGGTACATAAAACAGACTGAAGGAACAGCAAAGTAACAATGATAGCAACAAGAGATCATTCCCATGGACAAGCAGCAATTCCTGACTTTATCAATGATACTCTGTTCTGCTTGCAGACATGAGGCTAGAATTTCTATTCTCTGAGAGGCTCTACCCAGACGCTGACTCAGAGATCTGCAGACAAACAGTGAATGGAGCTTGGGGACTCTTATGGAAGGACAGTGGGTAGGTCTGCAGGCTTCAAAAGGTATAGAAACTCCACAGGAAGATCAACACTGCCAAGTAACATAGACCCTTTGGGCTCTCAGAGACTGAATCCCCATTGAAAAAATATACAGAGACTAAACCTAGGGTTCCCCATATATGTGTAGCTTTAATGCAGCTTGGTTTCACATAGGTCCAAACAATGTTTAAATGGTCTATCTCAAAGGCATTTGCCTATATGTGTGATTTATCCATTTCCCTGCTCTGCCTTGTGGGACAACAGCAGGGGAAGAAGCACCCAACCTCACAGACTTGATGTGACAGGGTTGGGAGATACATAGGAAGGGCCAACCCAGTCAGAGCAGAAAGCTAGGGGAGTGAGGGAAGGATTGAGGGAGGGGTTAGTGAGTGAGAGTCAGAAAGTACAAATCAATCAATTAATCAAAAAAACAGATCGAATGTTTAAAATTGTCAGTTTGATGCTTTCCCAGAACTCATACCCAGGTGTTCTCCCATACAGAATTTTCTTCCTTGTCATTTCATAAATCTATGTTCACTTTGAAGGAAATTTTTTGTAATGTAGATTAGAAGAAGTTCAGGAGATGTGGCATTTTTCCAGTATGCCTGAGTCCTTGAATATTGCCTCCTTAACCCACTATACACAAGCAGAGCAGGGCAGCAACAGGTCTCAGGAGGTAGAGGCTGAACATTTAGTGTCATGACAATTGGCTACATATGGACTTCAGTCTACCTGGGGCTAAATGAGGTTGGCTGCTTCAAAATAACCACACAAGGAAAGCAAGCACGCATGCAAGGAATCATACACACAAAAAATATTAAGATGAAATGGACAAGCAGCAATTCCTGACTTTATCAATGATACTCTGTTATGCTTTCAGATAAGTTAACAAACAAACACTGAAGCTTACAGATACTAACCAAATGGACATAGCAAATACTATATAATGTTTCACCCTAAACCAAAGAATATACATGTTTCTCAGTACCTCAGAGAACTGTCTTCAAAATTAATCACATACTTGTTTACAAAGCAATTTTCAACAGATACTGGAAATTGAAAAAAAATCCCTTCTTTTCACCAAATTACCATGGATTAAAGCTGGATTTCAAGAACAAGAAAAAATAACCAGAAACATAAAAACTCATAGAAACTGAACAACTCTCTACTCAATGAAACGGTGTCAAGAGAGGAATAAAGAAAGACTTTGAAAATTCAATAAAAATGAAAACACAATATAACCAGTCTTCTGGGCACAATGAAAGTGGTGCTAAGAGGAAGTAAATAGAACTAAATGCTTACATAAAATATAAAGAGATCCCATACTACCATAATAACAACACAGATGAAAACTATAGAATATAGAGAAGTAAACATATAAAACAGGAGTAGATGGCAGGGATTTATCAAACAGAAGGTTGAAATAAATGAAATACAAAGAGAGAGAGACATAGACAGAGAGAGGGATGGGGAGAGGAAGAAGAAGAGAAAGAGGGAAAGATAGGAGAGAGGGAGTGAGTGACAGAGAGAGAAGTACATGTAATCGATGAAACAAAGAGTTAGTTCTTTAAAAAACATCGCCTAGATCAATAATTCCTTAATGAAACTAATTGAGTGATGGAAAGAAAATATACAAATTGATAAAATCAGAAAAGAAAATGAGGAGATAACAAATACCTAAGCAAAATCATGAATAATTATATTTAAAATCATGTAGTACACAAACCTAGAAAATTTAAAAGAAATGAATGATTTTCTAGATAAATACCACTTACCAAAGTTAAATCAAGACCAGATATACTCGAATTCTGTGTTTGTATTCATTTTGATATAAATGTACTAAACTATATGATGCATGAAAGTATTATTTTATGTAAATATAAAATTATTCAAACTTATAATTGGCAAAAAGAAGAAGAAAGCATTAGTGTCTGTGCAGTGACTTTGTGAAAGCGTTCTCATATTCACCAGGTGTCAGTTCATTTTATTGTCTTCACAGAGATCTAATCAAACCGTACACATTCTATTTTATAACACTACCCTGAGGCCAGAGGATTACTCTGACATACAGGTTAGCATAGACTACATAATGAGTTTCAGATAGCTGTTAGGTATACTAGGAGAAATTACTTGGGGAAAAAAAAAATGTCTAAGAGAAAGCCGGTCAGAAATTACTAGAAGGAAAAGTCCAATACAAAGAGGTTAACTACACTCAAAAAAATATAAGGAATAAATGATACAACATCAATAAAATCAAAAGAAGACAACCACACATACATATACTTTTGGACTCTAAAATCCAAAACCAGGGAATGTATTCTCCCAGTAACTCACATGGACAGGGTTTGCTGCAATAACATGTGGTTTAATGATAATAATAATTCAGTGCACTGGGGTTCTCTCACATGCAGGCAAGTAGAGCCCCAAGTTGAGGTTAAGGGCAGTTTTTATACAGCTTAAGGGGTGGACTAGAGAAACAGTGACTAGGCACAATATGATTGGCAGGGCAGTGTGACTTTTAAACTGATTGGTCTTTGGGAAATGAGGTGGCAAGGACCTCCCTTGTCTGTAAGTGTCAAGGGTTAGTCTGTCTACATGCTCTGGGCCTTCCCCACATGCAGGTGGGTTCCCTTCCCTGTGGTCTGAGGAATGTTAATCCCTTTTTCCTCTGAATATTAATCTAGCTGGGTAATGCAGCAGGTGTCCTTTTACTAAGGAATGTGTTCCTCCCAGGATGTGTTTTGGGGCAGTTAAGCATTAACTAAAAATTACCTTTAAATTTTCCTAAAATACTAGCACCAAAAATATACCAGGAATTAGAAAATATTGCACATTAATATCTCTCAAGATTAATGAACTCAATTCCCCAATAAAATGACCCAGGCTCACAGAATGGATGTATAAACAGAACCAATCATTCTGCTGTATACAAGAAACACATTTGAGCAACAAAGATAGACATTACTTCTGAGTAGATGGCTGGAAAATAAAGGTTATAAAGCAAGTGGACCAAAAGGGAAAATATAGAAAGCAGTCTAATATCTACTAAAAAGTTTTCAAGCAAAAGAGACTGGGAAGAACACTTCATGTTCATTAAAGGAAAACGCACCAAGAGGACTTCTCCATTGCAAATATCTATGCCCCAAATGCAAAGGCACCCGCATTCATAAAAGAAAAACTCATTATAAAATAGTTTGAGAAGGTGGAGGCAGGAAACAGCCTCCACTGTTTCTACTGTGACTTCTCACTGATGACTTCTACCTGTCTTGAGTTTGGAGTTGAGGCCTCCCCCACTCATGTTCCCCAACAGCCTGCAGCATCTGACCATGTTTGGCCCATGGAGAAATGCAGTAATCATTTTGAACTTGTACTGTGGGGCTAGCCTTCGAATGGCTGCTTAAGTTGCTTGGCAGAGGGCAAGAACCTCTTGGGGAAGACTGACACCTAGCTAGCTCTTTCTATTTATTTTATTCAAACATCATATAGGGTTAATTGGGGGTGGGAATGGTTCCAGCTGCCAAGGTTATTTTCCTCTTGCTGCTTATGAGATCACACGCCACACAAATCTCAGTCCCATTTGACCTTGGTTAGCCATAATCAAAAGAAAGAACTCTAAGTTTACTCAGAGTGCCTTAGAACCAGGATGAGTGCAGCTGCAAGCTCTCCCATAGCACCAAGTGCTGACATTCCAAAGAGACAATAGTTCTTCAAGGTTCAAACAATCTCATGACAATTTCTCAGCTTCTACTGACTGACCGAAACGTACCAAAGACTTATTTGTCCTTAAAAACAGTTTTAAATTTACATGATGGATAGAGATTATGTCCTGAACTCTCAGTCAAAAGAGGGCGCCTCAGAACAAATCAGCCAGGACACTAAGTAATAGATGTCAATAATTTGAGCTGAACCAGGCATGGTCAAACACACCTTTAATCTCAGCATGTTGGAGACAGAGGCAGGTTGATCTTTGTGTTTTTATAGCCGGCCTGGTCTACATAAAAGCTTCAGAAAAGTCAGAACTGCATGGTCAGACCCTGTTTAAAAAACACAGATTTGAGACAGGATGTTGGCTCACACTTATCACAACAGGACCAGAAATGGCTGTCAATTCTTCTGAGCAAACAATTAGTCAAGCTTGTCTGTGTGACTCTTTTATTTTAGTGCTCCAAGGGAATAGCTAGGCTAATCTCAGTGTTCAAGGCCAACCGGTTCTATATAGGAACTCCCAACCCAGTCATGACTACACAGTGAGACTTCATCTTCATTAATATTTGTGGCAAGAAAGATGACTCATGTTTAGAGCACAGACATTAAGAGGACCCACCTAAAATTCCCAGCAATCATTTTCAGTAGCTCATAGACCCAAAACTCCAGATCCAGAGGGATTTAACTCCTCTGGCCTCTCAGAAGTTTCATCCCTCTGAACAATTCTCATTAAAAACACACATATACACATAATTAAACATAAGAAAAAACTTTAAAGTGTAAAAAATAAGACCATCACCCATCAATTTAATGAATGAAGAAATAAATAAATGTATATATACAGATGTATGCAGTAAAATTATATTGAAGATGGTTTTGTTTTTGGTTTTGTTTTTGGTTTTGGTTTTTCAAGACAGGGTTTCTCTGTGTATCCCTGGCTGTCCTGGAACTCACTCTGTAGACCAGGCTAGCCTTGAACTCAGGAATCCACCTGCCTCTGCCTCCTAAGTGCTGGGATTAAAGGCATGTGCCACCACTGCCTGGCTTGAAGATGACTTCTAAGCAGTATGTTTTTTGTGTGTGCACAGAGGATTCAACAAATCTTGTGATTAAATATTCGCAAGCACTTTTCAGTTAAAAAGTATTTTTTTTATTGTGGCTTTTTTGGGTTTTGGTCTTCAGTCTGTCTGTCTTTCTTTTGACAGTTTATTTTTGTAGTACTGGCTCTCCTAGAACTTGCTCTGTAGGAAAAGCTGGCCTCCAACTCAGAGATCTCCCTGCCTCTACCTCCCAAGTGAAGTTGAAACTTGGACTTTCTTTGGAAAGTTACTCCTGTCAAATGATGCTTTCCTGGGGCGCACAGGTGAAAAAAATGTCTTGCTAAAGCAGACACTAGAAAGAATGTTTTCTGGAAGCACACACGTGTGAAAGTGTGTTTTGATATAGCAGCCATGTGAAGGGATGCTTAATAGAGGACACAGACAGCGGGAGACCAGCATGGAGGACAGGTTTGATTTTTTTTGTTGTTGTTGTTGTTGTTTGTTTTTTTTTTTTTTTCTTCCTCATTGTATTTGAATAACAGCACCCAATGTGAAAATATCCCCAGGGAGAAAAACTTGTCAAGAAATGTTGTGGCCCAAGCTGGAGCCTCACTTTGGGCGGCCAAAAATGTTGCGGCCCTCTCTGCTCCAAGCTTGGGGGCCAAAAATGTTGAGGTCTGCTCTGCTCCACACTTGGCGGCCACTGTGTCCAGGCCCAAGCTGCTGCTCTGGTCCTCGGGTCAGGGTCTAGAGAGAGAGAGAGAGAGAGAGAGAGAGAGAGAGAGAGAGAGAGGATGGAGGGACAAGCAACAAGAAGAATGGAGACTAGACAGGGTGTGTGGTCAAGTCTTAAGTCTTTTTTATTGTGTCTCTTCTCTCTTATTGTCTCTCCTAGTAAAGGGAAGTCTGGAGTACTTATATGATTTTGCCACGTGCCTTGTAGGTGTGGATATGACATAACCCTTACAGGCATATATACCATGGATAGCATTTGCACCTTACAGGCCTGTATGGAGTGGATAGCACGTGTACCTCATGTCTTCCAGGCGTGGATACCATGTAGGCCTTGCAGCTGAGGTCACTAAACAGCAAAACAAGCTATGTGGGATAAACAAGATGTTTGTCAGAGTGTGCTCAGCTGTTGTAGGCTATTGAAAACCAAGTCTCTTATCAGGGTATATGGTTCCAGATGGCTGCAAAGATGATCTAGCCGCTTTCTGCTAAAAGTCGGCTCCCAACAAAGAAATGCTCCTGAAATTCCTGTGTCAGCTTGCTGCTTCTGTAGCCTCTTCTAAGGCTAATTTGCAAGCCTGGTGGTTCCTTCAGTATCAAACTACATCTGAAGATTTCTGTCTGCAATATGTTTGCAAAAGGCCTGGACTGAAGCTGCTGGTTCTGAAGAATGAAAAATTATAAAAATCATTTTTATAGAATATATACATATATAGATGCCTTTCAAGTTCTTTTAGGGACATGGAAAATTTTCTCTGAAACAAGCCAGGCCAGTTCCAGGAACTGGCTGTAAGGAGTGAAAGTCATTCAGGTGGTAAAAACACAATGACAGGACTATGGCTTTACAGCTGGAGCTAGTGAGAATAAATAGTTGATAAATGACAAGGTAGGGCAGTGACTTGGTGAAACCAGATTTTTGAGAAAATGATTGTACTGGGTAATTTCCATGGCCATTAACCTTTTAGGGTGGGTTTCTTTGGAATGTATCACTATTCTCATGTTATGTATCCTTGGTAGCCTCTTACCCCCTCCCCCACTCCCCTGGTTTGTGGTTTTGCTCTTTAAAAGACCCCGGTACCCATCACTCAGGGCCAAAAACCCTGCTCTTGGAGCCAAAGAGCTTGTCGTTTTTTGACCGCCGGCTCCTCCCCTAATAAACCTCTGCTGATTGCATCCAGGTATGGTTTCTTGTGATTTTTGGGTGGTCACGATCCGGAGGCTTGAGGAAGGGTCTCCCGAGTTTGGGGGGTCTTCAGTTCCTGTGTCTTGGACTGGCTTGGGCTGCATTCAGGCACTGGGTATTCATGAGCACAGGACATCATTCAGCATACTTGTACACAGGGAAATGCCTGAGTCAGAAGGGGCTTGGTAAAGCACTCAGGTGCCATATATTCATGCAATGTCTTAGGAACTGTAAGTCTCACCAATTCCAGGAACCACCAGAAGGCCAGAGTCCCTGCTCTGCAATAGTAGAGAACTCTTTGTGCCCTGTTGTACTAGAGGTCTCAATTCCAAACATTCATCAGTCTCAGCATATGCAGGCTCTCACAAGAACCAACACAGCAATTAACCTTTATCCCACCAGAATAAAACCCTGTTCCTTTGAATCCCATTCCACTTTGGAAAGGTTGTACAGGAGAAAGCAATGTGACCAGACACTTGTCACTGCAAGAAGGTACTGAACAAATACTAAGGCCCTAAAAAGAAACACTACTACTGTCATATGTCCAACAACACAGGTTCTGCTTTCCACAGGTTGAGTTGGCCAAGGATGGACTGAGGAGAATCGCTGAAATGTAAGGCATTACTCTTTACTTTTGAAGTTATTCCAATATATCAGGTATATTCCATATACCCTGATGAAAGACTTGGTTGTCAAAAGCCTATAACAGCTGAAGCACACTCTGATAAATATGTTGTTTACCCAACATAGCTTGTTTTGCTGTTTAGTGACCTCAGCTGTATGGTGCACGTGGTAAATGTTTTCACCTGTGTTCTCCTGCTTGTGTATATAAATACCTCAGAATTCCCTTCAATAAGAGAGACTTGAGAAAATAGAAGAGACTTGATTACACCCTGTTTTGTCTCCATTCTTCTCGTCTATTGCCCGAAGAGCCCCACTCTCTCTCTTGACCAGAGCACTTAGCCCCAAAAGTGTTGAGGCAAAACCGTTGAGGTAGAGTAAAGGCCGCAACACATTTTCATTGTAATTTCCATGATGACTAAGGATTTGAACATTTCTTTAATGCTTCTGAGCCATTTGAGATTCTTCTATGATTGAGTTAGTGTAAGGATTGTACAAACTGAAGGAGAGGACAACCCTCTAGGAAGACCAGCAGTCTTATCTAAATTAGACACCTGGGAACTCCCAGAGACTTAGCCACCCAACCAGGCAGCATACACAAGCTGGTCCAAAAACCCCAGCACATATATAGCAGAGGACTGCCTGTTCTGTCTTCAGGTGCAAAAGATGCATCAACTCCTTTAATAAACTTAGACCCTGGGAAGGCTGATACCTGAGTGTGGGGAAGGGAAGCACCCTCTTGGAGGCAAAGGGGAGAAAGAATTAGATGAAAAACTGTGTGTGTGTGTGGGGGGGGGGCAAGATCTGGAATGTAAATGGAATTAAACTAAATAAAATAGTTTGTCTGGCCTCAAACTCACAGAGATTCTCCTATCTTGGCCACCTGAAGGCTGTTTAACCAGAATATACAAGTGACTTCTCTATTATATCTAAGTATTAATTGGGTCATTGTGGTTTCCGTGGGGTATTTTTGTTTTGTTTTGGTTTTGGTTTTTGAGGTAGTCTCACTAAGAGTTTCAGGGTGACCTTTTTAACTCAAGGCAATCCATGGTGGAATGACAGCTGTGAGTTGCACAAGTGCCTTGAATACTGATCTTTATGTCACATTAAGTCTGGCATTCTTTGGTGTGCCTTTAATCCCAGCAACAAACATGCAGAGTGAGGCTGATCTCTGAGTTTGAAGCCTAAATGATTGTCAAAACAGCCAGGTATTATATGTGTCTTTAAAAAGGCAAAAGAAGGGTCTGGAGAAAAAGCTCAGTGGTTAAGAACACTGAGTGCTCTTCCACAGGTCCTGCGTTCAATTCCCACTAAACACTTCATAGCTCACATCCATCTATAATGGGATCTGATGCCGTCTTTGGGTGTGTCTGAAGACAGGAACAATGTACTCACATACAATACATGAATGAATGAGGCAAAACAGGCAAACAAACACAAAATACCAAAAACAAATGGCATTTGCATCTCCTCCCTGATACACAGTGTCTTATTTTCAAGGTGCTCACGAAGTTCTCAAACTGGCAGAAAGAAACCTGCATATATATGTATGTATACATGCATATATATACATATATATGTGTATATATATATATATATATATATATATATATATACCTGTGTGTGTGTCTGTGTGTTTATATATATATGCACATATATATACGTATGTATATACAAATATGTGTGTGTGCTTATATAATAGACTTGACATCATAAGCACTGTCTCTGTGATTATGGATTTCTCTGTGTATCCCTGGCTGTCCAGGAACTCACCCTGTAGACCAGGCTGGCCCAGAGATTAGATATCTGCCTACATCTGCCTCTTTTGCACAAAGATTGTTTTTATTTGGATAGTTTATTTATATTTCAAATGTTATCCACTTTTTGGTTTTACCCTCCGAAATGCCCTATCTTATCCCCCCTTCTCTGCCTTCTATGAAGGTGTTCCCCCACCCACCCACACATTCCTTCCCCCCTGCCCTCACATTCTGCTACAGTGGGACATTGAGCCTTCACAGGGCCAAGGGCCTCTCTTTCCACTGATGTCCAACAAGGCCATCTTTTGCTGCATATGTGGCTGGAGCCTTGAGTACCTTGAGTAAACCTTGGTTGGTGGTTTAGTCCCAGGGAGCTCTGGGTGGCTTTTTTTGGTTTTCATTGTTGTTCTTCCTATGAGGTTGCAAACCCCTTCATCTCCTTCAATACTGCCTCTAACTCCTCCACTGGGGACCTCATATTCAGTGAAATGGTTGTTAGTATCTATCTCTGTATTTGTCAGGCTCTGGCAGAGGCTTTCAGGAGACAACTATATCAGGCTCTTGTCAGCATGGATTTCTTGGCATCCACATCAGTGTCTGGATTTGGTGACTTTATATGGGGTGGATCCCCCAGTGGGGCAGTCTCTGGATGCACTTTCCTCCAGTCTCTGCTCTGAAACTTCAACTCTCATCAATCCTCCTGCCTCAGTTATGGAACTTGTTGCCAGCCTGACAATAGCAAACATGGCCGTGGCAACTCTTTTCCTTTTTCCTTGACACTGTGCCTGACTGAAAACTATTAGTTTATATTTTGAAAGGTATCCCCCAAAGTTCATTTCTTTTTATGGCAGCTTCCTCTTCTTGAGGCTCCCAACCAGGGCCCAGCTTTCCAGTCATTTGCCTTACATAATTATGAAGCCCAATTAAAATTAAATGCCTCATTCTCACATGGAGTTTACCTTTTACCTTTATAACAAGCCTTCCTCCTATAGGCTAGCCATTCTGTCTCTTCTTTATCCTGAGGCAGTTCTTTGCTCCTGCCCTGTCCCTCAGGGACAAACAGTCCATTACCCTCTCCCCTGTTCCCTTCCCTTTCTATTTTTAATCACTGTTTTCCCCCTTAACCTTTGTCCCTCTGGGGCACATAGATCTTCTCTGTGCTGAGAAGTAGGTGTTAGGGTATCTTAGGCAGACTCTGAGGATAAGAACATGATTCATTCCTGACTCCAGCCATAAACACCTTTCATTCTGTATGGGCATCCCTTCAAAAAAAAAACGTATGGTTTTAAATTGTATTAGGCTATTCATAGAATCTCATGAAGAGCAGCCTGGCACTTTTTTTTTTTTTTTTCAAAGAAAACAGCTTGGCATGGAGGTGAATATATTTAATCTCATCTTTCCAGGGGGCTCTATAGTGGAAAATTAGACCCATAACAAGCCAGTGAGGAAGAGCCCCAGGGCATTAGGTCCAGAGACATTGGCCAGCCTGGATGTTAATAAAATGAACTGAAGAGTATAAGGAGACTGTGGGAAGTTCCATAGAGAACATCCTCTTCTCCTCAGCCTACTGTGAGTCACCTCACTATCTGAAAGAAGCTGCACTACACATGAAGGTTGGAGTCCCCAACAAAGACACGTCACAGGGAACCAGGGCAGGTGTTAGGACATATTTCTCTACCTAAGGAGTGAAGCTTTTCCTAGCCAACAAAAAAACTGTTTTAAATCTATGAAGAGCTCGGAGTTGGTGGCACACGTCTTTTAATCCCAGCACTTGGGAGGCAGAGACAGGCAGATTTCTGAGTTCGAGGCCAGCCTGGTCTACAGAGTGAGTTCCAGGACAGCCAGTACTACACAGAGAAACTCTGTCTTGAAAAACCAAAAAAAAAAAAAAAAAAAAAAAAAAAAAAAAAAAAAAAAAAAAAAAAAAAAAAAAAAAAAAACTATGAAGAACTAGATTAAGGATTAAGGTAACATCATGTTCTTCTCATTTTGATATCAGGTCTCTGAGGGTTCATTTGTTGCAAATATTTTTTCAGCAAAGGTTAAATACAAGGACATACTTCCTAAAATGTGCCTGCCTTGGTCCTCAGTTCTCATGCTTCCTGAATATGCCTCTCCCCTCATCCCATTGTTCTCTATAATGAACTCAGTTGTTGTGATCTGAGTGTACTACATACTAATTTCTTTCCAAAACATTGAGCACTTTATGAAGCTCTGTGTTTGGGTCCCATTTATGAGACTGTTCCTGGGATGCAAGGAACTGTACAAATCTGAGATTGTTCTAATTATGGTGATGAGGAATGAAGAAACCAGATACAGGTGCAGAAATGATAAGGATAATTATGTTCTGTGCTCTAATAGAGACATACCATCAACCCAAAATATTTATTAAATATCAAAATATTTATTGCATAAATCAAAAGGGGAGGCAATGTCCTCATGGAAGATTACCTCTATTATAATACACACAAACTACAATAATCCTAGAAAAGTAAAGAGTGCTTGACATTTTCTGTAGATGCTACATTCATTTACCAGCTCAGAGAAAGATCTTGCCTTTCCAGTGTGTTTCAGGCCTGTAAGTGATTAGCATTTCCATGCTCCAATCAGCAGTGGACATTCACTTAGGGTTTCATCAATCTCCAATAATCAGCTTCCATTTCTGTCTTCCACAATCAACTTTACAGTAGTTATATTTCATAATGGCAACTTTCGGTCTCCAGATCATAAATATAGTAACCACCACAATTGAAGCATTGGGATGTTTCAAAGGTGACCTCCTTGGGCATTCTTTTGGCCCTGAGTATATCCAGGAGCTCCGGACACAATTTTTCTAATCTGTGTTTAAGTATTACATCCCTGTCATAGCACTCTAGAGGGACAGGGTATGCCTCATTTTCCAGCTGGCTCAGCTGGGCTGTGTGGTGTAAAAGTTCTTTCAGGAAAAGCAGAGAAAAGTCATTATCATTGAAATTGACAACTCTGAGCTGGGAACATTGGCTTAGGGCAGGCAGCAGGGTATTCAACTGAGAGTCCTGTATACCACGTGACTCTAATCCCAGGAATTTCAAGGTATGTCCAACTCTCTCAAGGAAAAACCCAAGAGGCTCAAAGAGTAAATCACATAAATTAATACTATCAAGGTTTAAAGATTTGAGCTCAAAAATATTTGAGCAATAGGACAGGCAATCCAAGTCTGACTGTGAGAAGTTACAGTCAGTGATGCTGAGTGACGCCAAGGGTTTCTTCAGGCACCTGAGGAGAGAAAACATTATTGCTTTCTGTCAAATTGTGTTGAAGAGGGTGGATAGGATTGACAGCTATGCAGATGACATTCCCCCCCCCCAAATCATTCTGAATGTATATTGAGAACAACCCTCAGGACATGGCCTTTTGTTTTCTGCTCACATACCTCCCAACATTCTAGTCTGAGTCCTTAAGATTCATTATAGTCATGACCCAGGGCCTGACAGAAAACCAAAACAATGGATATATCTGGGTAACATGGTCTATGTAAGAAGGACTAGCTACCCAAAACAAAATTCAACAACTTCCTAGTACTATTTTTAAGAGTTCTATGAGGTTTTGTTTCTCCAAGTTCCATGATCCTGTCTTCACCTTGAAACCCATTGTCCCATATTTCTCATCCACTCAATCTTCTTCTGAACTTAAAACTATTTACACATAAGCAATAAGAGGTTGCTTGTGTCTAGTCATACAGATCTTGGCACAGGGCTCATTGCCTCGATATGCTAGGTCTCTGAGAGTGATAGGTTTATATTTGCCAGATGATAAAATCTTCTATAACTTGCAAAAAACAAAACAAAACCACATCAAAATCAAGGCAAAAGAAAAGAGATTAGTTTTTTTCTGGTCTACTACGGGACCCTTCCTTACCTGAGGAATCCTTTTAGGTTGCCATATATATAAGGGGATTCATTTACAGAGAGTTTCTGGAGACAGTGGAATGGGGGAAGTAGAGACATGTCAGAATCACCCATCCTTAGGGTATCTGTGATGTGACATACTGTGAGATTGAGAAGATTGTTCAGCTGTCTCAGGAAGGGATTAAGAAAATCAAAATCTTCTATAGAAAGATGACATAGCATTAGATCTTGTACACAGTCTGCATGTAAAAACTTGAAGATTTCTATGACTGTAGCTTTGGTTAAACCCTGAATCTCTAGATTTCTATTGCACAGATGAATGTAATCTTTTCTCTGCTGGGCCCACTGAAACAAGTATCTGTCAGATTCATCAAGTCTGCCCTCCATGATTTCAAGTTGTGTTGTCACCTTCAATTCCTTCTTCACCCCACAGCCAGGACTATTCTTCACTGGCTGCTTCTGTGTCATTAATCTTGGTAAGAGTTCATGGGATCCAGCACATATGCCCGTAACATCGTGCTATTCATTCCTCCAATTGATCTCTCTGAGTTTACACCTACTGTGGGAGAAATGAGTATAACTATCAGATGGTAAAAGAAGACACATTTAATAGTCTGATTCTACTCTACATATTACATTTAAGCAGCTTCTTTCAAAACTTTGTTTTCCTGTGTCTAGAATCAAACCCTGAAACTTAAGCTCAGTGAATGAATAGCATTCTTTGCAAGACAGGCATCTTTAGCCCTGTCTTACTTCCCTTCATTCCAAGCTCCTTAATCCCAATGTCATTTCTCTTGTACCTTTGAGGGATGCAGGAAAAGACCCACTCCTCTTGGGTGTGTCTATTCTTTTCTGTCTTCTACATTATTTATTATTTGCCCAGAGAGTTGAGACTAAGCACAAACCTTTACACCTTCTCAGCCTCTACATTCAGAAGGTAACAGTCTAGACTGTGGGTTGAAGAAAGAATTGATGATCAGAAGGTTCTGATCCAAAGGTGGCCAAATATTCTGTGTCCCTAGTTTCTCCTCCGCAGTCAGAGACCCATCCTCCAACCCCAGCCAATCTTGCCTACCTGGAGCGAACCTTTTGTGTAATCAGTATATCTAGTCCCTCAAGCATAGCCTTCAAAGTCTCCAAGTTGCGGTTTTCTATCATTATTCCTACAGAAAGGTATGGGTAAGGCCACACAGGTATCATGGCTGTCAAGACCTTTGTATGCCCATTAATGAAGGCCTCCTCAAACATCACTGGGAACAGAAGATGGGGCAGGTCCTTGAGAGCAGAAATGGCCAAGGCCTCCTCCCTCAGTAGCCTCTGCATTGCCAGCTTCTCAAGGGTGAGTGGAGAGTAGACTTTCTTTGTGTCTTCTGAAGAGTCATCCTAGGGAAGCCAGGAAAAATATACCATGAATGACAAGAAACTTAGGAAGCCCTTCTGTACACGCAAGGAAATGTGAGAGCTAGATTACTAAAGATGAGGGCAGAGAACCCAGTTTGTCACTTTGAATAACCAATTTTTTTTTCATTTGTTCTTTGAGATAATATCTTTACAGAACTACCTATATCCCTGGCTATCCTAAAACTAGCTTTATAGATCTCAGTGGCCTGGACCCACAGAGAAATACCTGACTGTACCTCCCAAGTGTTGACATTACATGTTTCCATCTCTGCTCGGCCTGGGCCACCACAGCATGACTAATCAAGCACTGCTTGTTCTGGCCTGTGCTGGTTTTAAACCCATAATTCTCTCTGATGCTATGAATTTTCTCCAAAGTATCCTAGTTCCCAAAGGCCACATCCAATCGCAGCCAGAGATGGGGTAAATTCATCCCACTGGGAAGGCATCACGAGGAACTCTGAAGCTTCAGCCACTTGTTGGATGATGACTGTGCTTAGCTTTCCAGGCCCTCAAAGAAAGCAAAGAAAATCAGCTTCCAAATTGTCTACAATCTTTATCTATCCAGCTACATTGCATAGATTGAGTCACCTCATCTTTGAAATACCCATCATTAGTTATTGACATCAATCTTTGATTGTGACCCTTACATGTCTTTTGGAGAAGGTGTTGGTAAAGTTCCAAGCCTGAGGTCTGCAAACTACAAAGCTAACAGAGTGGGAAAGAAACACTAAAGTCACTTATCCTTCAGTAGCCATTGACATGGTTGGTGACCCTTTATAAAGCATCCAAAATAAAGAGACTATGAGGTAGAGATTATAATTCACAGGCTGAAGGCAGGAGGCTCACTAGCTCCATGTCATAATTGGTTACTTATACAGCACCAGACCAGCTATCCTGAGACCTGCAGAAACTAAATGAAGACCAACATGTAACAAAAATGGAGCAGATATTAAGTAATATTTAGATTTTTCTGTTTGAATATTTAATAATAACAAAAACCTGGATTCTTTCTGAAACTTTGAAGACATACTGATTTCCTTGAAAAGAGTAGTCCATGTATCAATCAGCAGATAGAAATATCTTTTGTGTGTGTGTTGTTGATTTTATTGGTTTGGAATTTTTTTCTTCTCTGAGACATGATCTTATAGCTGTTTTTAAACTTTCTATATATATATTAGTCTGTCATCAAACTTAATGAGTATCCAGCCTCTGCATTTCTGTTGCAGTCAAGAGTAGGTATCGGTAGAGAGGAGAGAGCAAGACTGTTATTGTGATATAATGAATATTATACACACACACAAACACACACATATATATACACACATGTATGTGTATATATACATTTCTTCCTGCAAGTTTGAGGACATCCTGGGTTCGATTATAATGAGAGGCTATTTATCAGTGAGCAAATGCAAATACCATTTGTTTTTTGATATTTTGTGTTTGTTTGCTTGTTTTACATTATTTATTTAGTTATATAACTATTTCTTTATTTAGTGTATATGAGTACACTGTCTCTGTCTTCAGACACACCCAAAGAGGAAGAGGGCATCAGACCACATTATAGATGGTTGTGAGCCACCATTTACTTACTGGGAATTGAACATAGTACCCCTGGAAGAGCACTCAGTGTTCTTAACCACTGAGCCTTCTCTGCAGCCCCTTGTTTCGCCTTTTCAAAAAATATATGTAATATCCAGCTATTTTGACACTCACAGCCTCCCTCTGCCTCCCTGTTGTTGGGATTGAAAGCACACCAAAGAATGCCAGGCTTAAACTGACAGAAAGATCAGCACTCAAGGCACTTGAGTAACTCATATCTGACATTCCAGACTAGAGTGCCGAGAATGCAAGATCACCCTGACATTCTTAGTGCAACTGTCTCAAAAAAACAGAATCAAAACTAATAAAACAAAAAAATTCTACAGAAACCACAATAACCCAGTTAATAATTAGATGTAATTGAGAACACACTTGGATATTCTGGTTAAACAGGCCTCAGGTGGCTGAGGTAGGAGAATTTCTGTGAGTTTATGGCTTGGTGATATTTTTTTAATTAATTTACATTCCAGCCATTGATTCCCTCCCCCAGACCCTCATCTAATTTTTTTCAGTGTTTCCTCCAAGAGAATGCTTCACCCACCCCTAAACCTTCAGGTATCTCTCTTCTCTAGGGCCTCAAGTCTTTCCCACTGAAGCTATATCATGCAGTCCTCAGCTATATATATGTACTGGGGACTTTGGACCAGACTGTGTATGCTGTCAGGTTGGGTGGCTCAGGCTCGGGGAGCTTCCAGGCTTTCAGGTTAGTTTAGACTAGTGGGATCACCATAGGGTTGCCCTGCCCTTCAGTTTCTTCAATCCTTCCCCTAATTCAAAGGTAGAAAAAGCTCTAAAGACCAAGAGGCACTTAAAGAAATGTTCAAAGTCCTTAGTCTGCAGAGAAATGCAAATCAAAATGACCTTGAGATTCCACCTTACAATAATCAGAATCACTGAAATCAAACCCTACAATGACTGCACTTGCTTGTGAGGATGTGGAGAATGAGAACACTCCTCCATTTCTATGGGATTGCAAACTGGTGCAAGCACTCTGGAAATCAATTTGGTTGTTTGGCAAAAAAATTAGAAACACTTCTACCTGAATAGGCAGCTATATTACTCTTGGTCAGATACCCAGAAGATGCCCCGCCATATCACAAGGACACTTGCTCCTCTATGTTCATAGCAGCCTTATATGTAATAGCCAGAAGCTGGAAACAACCCAGATAGCACTCAACTGAAGAATGGATATAGAAAATATCGCTCATTTCCATAATGGAATAAAATCCAGCTAATAAAACAATGAGGACATCAAGAATTTTTTAGGCAAATGGCTGGAACTAGAAAATATCATTCTGAATGAGTTACCAAAGACCCAGAATGCCATGCATGGTGTGTACTAATTGGTAAGTGGATATTAACCAAAAAGTACAGAATATCTAGGATACCAGCTAGGCAAACTTACTTAGAGAGAACTCATCTTAAAAAAGGAGAACCACCAAGTAGAAAATTATATGAACAAAATTTCAAGTGAGGACAAGGCTAGACTAGGTTGCATGAGATGAGGTATCCTCATGGAGCTGAGGGACTTACTTCATCTGGACACTGGGAACAGATCACCATATTCAGGCAGGGGAAGGTTGTAACTCCAGGCTTCAAGAGACTGAGGGTTTCTCTGCCTGCTCTGACTCTTTATATACCTCTCAGCTCTATCCTCCCTTTGTAGCCACACCCTCACCACAAAAGTAGGTCTCTGATTAAATATTGAGTCTCTACCCACTTCCTTATCTTCAGATTTGGATGGTGTAGGTAAATTGGATCAGATCTGTACACAGGAAGATTCTTAGACGAGAGAGATAGTTAAGAACGTATCTACTGAAACCAAGTGGTTGTGCCTCGTGCCTTTAATCACAGCACTTGCAAAGCAGAGACAGGTGGATTTCCGAGTCTACAAGCATAGGGTACTTATCCAAACTCTTTCTGACTATATATTGTGGTCAACTCCCAGGACATGGCCTTCTCTTGTGTGCTCACACAATTCATATTCTAGTCTGAGGCCTGTGAGTATCAGCTTGGACATGATTAAGAACGTGGCTGGAAATCATATCAATGGCTATATCAGGCCAACATGGTGCATGTAGGAAGGTGTATTGCATCCTCCATAAGCACTTCTCCTCATCCCGGTCCCCACCCAGTGATTCCTACGTGTACTCCCTGCTCCAGCACTTCATGGAAAATGAGATTGAAAAAACAAAGTTGGAAATTCTTACTCTTCTCTCCTGGGTAAGGCTTTCTCAACATTCATATTTGTTTGATTCCTTCTTTGTCTCACCATATAGCCCAGACTGGTCTTAAAGTCAAAACCATCCTGTCTCAGTGCACATAGTCCATAGCTACCCACAGAAAGAGAAATGAGAAAGGACAGGAGGGAAAGTGATGTAAGCAGAAGGGTTCACTGGCATGTCTTTCTCAAATTCACAGTCTCTCAGAGTACTCTTGTGTAGTCACATGACTCCAGAGCTGCTTATGGGAAACTTACATGTCTTTGTTCACTTTCAAATTTCAGACACAGTTTGGGTGTGAAGCCAGGTGGTCACTACTTCACAGAACTTCTACCTCACTCTCCAAATTAGTATCCAAAAGGCCAATGTCCCAAAGGACCTGGTAACAACTTTAAAAGTAAAGAGTAATGCCATACATTTCAGAGATTCTCCTCAGTCTGTGCTTGGCAGACTCAATGTGTGGAAAGCAGAACCTGGGTTGTTGGGCCTATGACAGTAGGACTGTCTCTTTTGAGGCCTTTATAGGTGATCAGTGTCTTTTTGCCAGAAGAGGCTGCTCACATCACCTTCTTTTGAATAACCTTTCCAAAGGGAAATGAGATTCAAAGGAGCAGGGTTTGGCCCCTGGTGGGACAAAGGTTAATTGTACCTGGGTCAGTTCTTATTAGAGTCTCCATTTGCTGAGACTGATGAGTGTTTGGACTTGATACCTCTAGAGAGTACAACAGGGCACACTGAGTCCTCTATTATTGCAGAGTGGGGACTCTGGCCTTGGGATGGTGCCTGGGATGGGGGAGACCTATACTTCCTAAGGCATAGCATGAATATATGGCACCTGAGTGCTTTACCAGACCCCCTCTGACTCAGACATGTCCCTGTGGACAGGTGTGCTGAATGATTTCCTGAGCTCCTGGATGCACAGAGCCTACAGGCAACCCAAGGCAGCCCAAGATGCAGAAACCAGTGGCTTCAATCAAGTCCTCTCAGCAGGCAGACACTAGGCAGGAACCTGTAGCTGTAGTTTAATCCTGAAGAAACCACCAGGCTTGGCAATTGGCTTCAGGAGATGGCATAGAAGCAGAAGCTGGCACAGGAATCTCACAAGCAGTTCTTGGCAAGTTTCTCTCAATAGCAGCCTTATTACAAGCTGAGCTCAACATTGCTATGTAAAGCAAACCAATACATGGGTGCTGTATAGTGGAAAAGAGTGGGAAGAGCAATCCAAACCAAAGCTCAGTGCTGGTCTCCTACTGTCTGTAGGGCCATAATTACTCCTTTATCAAGCAACCTTTACATGTCTGCTTTATTAAAGCATCCTTTCACTTGTGCCTGCTTCAGGAAAATATTCTTCACGTGTCTGCTTTACCAAGATATCCTTTCACCTGTGTGGCCCAGAAAAACATCATTTGTTATAACTAACTTTCCAGAGACACTAGTTTCTTCTTCACAAGGGAGGTAGATTCAGGGATATCCCAGAGTTGGAGGTCAGCCTTTTCTATATAGCAGTTTCCTTTACAGCCAGCACTAAACAAATATACTGTCAAAAAAAAAAAAAAAAAAAAAAAAAGAGAAAAACCAAAAACCAAAAAAAGCCAAAATAAAAAAATATGCTTTTTAAATGAAAAGTACTTGTGAGTATTTAATTACAAGATTTTTCCTGGCTACTGTGTATAAATAAAATAGTGCTTAGAAAGCATCTTCAATTTAATTTTACTGTATACATCTGTATATATACATTTATTTATTTATTTATGCAATCATTCATTCATTTGCTAAATTGCTGGAGTAATAATCTCATTTATCACACTTTAAATTTTTTTCTTATATTTAATTATGTGTATGTGTGTCTTTAATGAGAAATGTTAACATGGATCAAAGATCCCAGAGGCCAAAGAAGTAGAATCTCTCTGGATCTGGAATTTTAGGTGTTGTGAGCTACCTAATATGTGTGCAGGGAATTTTATTTGGGTCCTTTGAAAGACTAGCCTGTGCTCTAAACATGTGTGTGTTTGTCCATGCCTGGTTTAGCACAAATTATTGATATCAACCACTTAGTTTCCTAGATGGATTCTTCTGAGACATGCTTTTTTTACTAGGAGACAAGGACACCATCTGTATAAATGATGTAAATTTGAAACTGCTTTAAATGATCCATAATCCTTTGGTATGTCTGGGTCAATTAGGAGAAGCTGAGAAATTGCCTTGAGAAGGTATGACCCTTGAAGAAATATTTTCTCTTTAGAATGTCTGCACGTGGTGCTATGTGAGAGCATGCAGCTGCATTCATCTTGGTACTGAGACACTTCTGGCAAACCTGGAGTTTTTTCTTTTGATTATGCCTAGCAAAGTCAAAGGGGACTGAGATTGGTGTGGGTTGTCTGTTCCAATGAGCAGTAAGAGCAAGATAATCTTGGTAGCTGGAATCTTTCCCATTCCCAATTAACTTTGTATAATGTTTGAATAAACTAACTAGAGTGAGCTAGCTAGGTGTCAGTCTTCCCTGAGAGGCTGTAGCCCTCTGTTCCTTCAGTAATGAAGGCTTAGCATCTTAGTGAGTTTCTCTCTCTACTGTTGCACCTATGACCAAATTCAATTAAGTCCATTTGGAGACTGCATGTCCAGAACTGCTGCCTCACAACAGCAGTTGCAAGCCATCCTCCTGACTCAGCCCTCTTGTGTAGCTAGCTAGTACAACTGAAGAATGACAGAGCATCCAAGTCAGCTACACATTACAGGAAAGAATACACAGTTGTGACGATGTGTCACAAAGTCACATAGTCCTTAGAAAATATTTTTAGGAGAATCTGTGTGCATGTCTAGTGTCAGGAACAGAACAATGCCAATGGGACACACACTCAGGACCATGTGTATCACATGCAAAGGAAACTCAGCCAGGTGTGTTGGTTTACAACAGTCATCCTATCACATGGAATGCTGAGGCAGGAGTGCTGGGAACTGGGGTTTTACATCAACCTTAGCTACAGATCAAGACCTTACCCAAACACAAGTTAAAAATGAGTAGATAAATAGCTACTAAATTAATGAACAAAAACCTTATATTGGGGGAGTGGTTTAGTTAATGGGCACTTGAGTTCCACTCTAGTTTTAGTTTTGTGGTTTTCCCAAAAGGAAATCATTCAGTCTAGACACTATCTTATCAATGCATTTAGATCTGCCTGTTTCTTACTCTGGAGTGATGAGATTTTTGTGAGTGAAATGTAACCATGGGGATTTGTTTGTTTGTTTGTTTGTTTTGAGGCTAAGAGTCTCTATAGAGCTCTGTTTGTCCTAGAACTCTCCAGGTAGTCCAGGCAAGCCTCTTACTATTTATTTTTTTGCAGGGCAGAAAAACGGTTTATATTTTCCTCAGAAAAAAAAAACAGAAGTTAGGGAAACATTTATAACCCACATCAACTTGCAGTGGGTCCAACCCTTTTGAAAATAACTATTAAAAATATTAGGTGCTCTAAGCAGAATGAAGGTGTTCACTTCAGACAGAATGTACATGGAAGATGCTTGAAGATTGCATGTTTTTCCCTGAGAGATGTGTAAGACAAATAGAATTTGCTGAGACCATCTCTCCAAGCAGCCCCTCACTCTTCTCTTTGGAAGATGTGCTTCAACTATACATCTAGTCAGCACTCAGACCACATGCTTCTTCTTCCTCTAAATCAATCCCATTTTCAACCACTTGAGCTCTCCAAATCTCCATGGCCCTGCACTAAAATACCTACTAAGATCCTGTCTGTACTTCCGCTTTCACACCTTGTGAGCTGGGAAGTCAGGCTCCTAGTTAAAAAACTTCCATGACTAGATTATGAGAGGCTAACCTTTTAGTCACCTCAACTGACTCAAGGGCTCCCAGAGACTAGAGGAAAATGTCATTCACCTGGAATTGGAGATACAGGTGGTTGTGGGTACTGGAAATCAACTCTGCTCCTCAGGAAGAGCAGCAAGCTTTGTTTGCCTCTGAGTAACATCTCCAAATGATTCCATATAGGACTTTGAATAGGGTCTCATGAATCAATCATGAGATTACAAAATCTCCCCTAGGAAAAAACATGGTGGTCTTTATTTACTCTGAAAGATCCAAGAGAAGGAAGGGGCAGAGACAAGGGGACACATGATTATAGGGCCAGGGTTAGCACAATACACAAGTATAATGTTGTCAGAAAACTAACTCAGTAAAAGAAGAAAATAAACATGTTCTTACAGAACTGATTTATTGCAATCTATGACAGATTATAATTTGAATGGTGGTGTGAAAAGATAATATAAGGCTGCAGGAGCACCCCATGAAAGAGACACAGCTTAAAAGTGATAGCAGTCTAATACAAAAATACTCCTAGGTTCAGTTCAGCCAATAGGAGGATGTCATCCAGAGGCAGAATGGCACAGAGTCCTCCTAATCAATTCCATTATGCTCTTTATAATGTCCTCTCTATCACCTGTGCTTCCACTACGGTCCCTCATATTATGAAAGTGCTGGGATGGAAGGGCTACAATTATGGAATACTGTTGTTAACCAATGGTGGGTATGTACTGTAGATATTAGGCTGAAAATAAGATCATGGTTCTTCATGTCAACACAACTACTTTAAATCTGAAGAATATGATTGGAATTCAAATGACATGAAATAATTATTTTTCCACAGCTCATCCAGAAATGCTTTAGTACACATGGCCTATGTCTCTAATCAGTCACTTGAGTCCTGTCTTTCATTTATCAGAGCCCAGCAATGACCTTATTTTGTATATTCCCAATAAGAACATAGCCTGGCCTCCACATCATAGGTAAAAAATTTCCGACAATCTAAGCATCTCTTACTCACAAAGTAGACCTGTTTTGGCTGCCTTATACCTTTGAGTGTGTCTATAAACTCAGAACAAAGTTGTACAAATCTGTATGGAATAACATCACCAATGTCACCAGAGACTTCATCAGGGGCAGGGTACTTCTCCAGGGTCAGCTGTGTGAGGTTGGCAGTATGCTGCAGCAGCTTCCTCAGGCTGCCCATGGACAACAAGTTCTTCACAAAATTGACTTCAGTGAGCTGGGAACACTGGCTCAGTGCAGGCAGGAAGGCACTGATTTGCATGTTCATAATCATACAGCCCTTCAACTTTAATGTCTGCAGAGTAGCTCTCAGTCTTTGTTCCTAGAAATGCATCATTTAAATGTACAAAGATGGGGCTGGAGTGGTGGCTCAGGGGTTAAGAGCACTGACTGTTCTTCCAGAGGTCCTGTGTTCCATTCCCAGCAACCACATGGTGGTTCACAACCATCTATTATGGGATCGGATGCCCTCTTCTGGTGTGTCTGAAGACAGATACAGTGTATTCATTTAATAATTATATATAAATAAAAAAAATAAAAAATAAATAAAATAAATGTACAAAGGTGACACCACTCAGGTCCAGGTGTTTGAGCTGCTGGATGCTTGGACACTGGGACAGATACTTCATATCTGATTGTGACAGCAATCATTGAGTGATAGCAAGGGTCTCTAATTGACTTTCCAAGCCCCTAGAGAGAAAGAGAGAAGGGTAAAAGACTTTACAACATTGAAGTTTAATGGTTGCAGAGAAAAGACTGTGAAATCAACATTGCAGAGTCTCCTTAGCTCAAGGTCATTCTCAGACCTTTATTAAGGTCAAGGACAAGATGCTCCCTGTTGAAAAGCTAACAACTAATGTCATGTTCTTCTAGGTAGGACATAAGCAATCACTGTGTCTGCTACTGCCTTAGCTCCACACAGTTCCTTCTGAACTGGTAAGTGGAAAACATATTTTGGGACAGATGATGGAAGCACAGAAACCCAGTAGGATCAACTGGGAACCACTCAGAACAATCCTGCTAAAATTTATCTCAATGTACTCCAGCTTCCACACACACCCTCTGTCCTGTTCATAGGGTTTCTCTTTGACCACAGTCATTCACTCATTTCCCATCTACTCAGCCCCTTCCTGTGCTCAAATTTCCTCTGAATCATGGAAAGACAGGGGGAGAGGAGATGGAATCTGCTTTACTAAGGTGAGAAATCAGGATGCAACAACAGCATAAAGTACTATATCAATTATTCTAAGCTCACATTTGTATAAATTTAAGATGAGCTAGAAAACCACTATATAAACAGATGTTTAATGTAAAACAAACCAACAACAAAATACTTTGCTCACCCCAGCAAAAAGCTCTCTGTCCTTTCTTACTTGAGCACTTGGTCCAGATGACCATTCAGGAAGTAGACATCAATCAAATAGAGATGCTGGAGCTTATTCAGTTTGGAGAACTGGGAAAAGATCTCTGTAAAACAGCAGGCTTCCATCTCTTGGTCCCGAGGCAAATGCACAGGGACATAGATTTCCTTGAAAGTGAGTTTCTGGAGGTTTTTCATCTGGCCCAGGCCAGGGGCTAGCAAAGCAAGGGTGTGAATGTCCCAGCATGTGTTTATTTCCAATTCCTGGATTGAGCCTGTGTCAAAAACCTCCAAAACATCCAGTGGGTCATAGGCAGGAAACGCTCCAAACTCTACCTTCTGACAGATCACCTCTATCACATCTTTCCTCTGCTTGGCCCATCGATAAAAATATTTTAGATATTTGGAGGGACAGTGGGACCTGAGGAAACAGTTCATCAATACAGTCATGGCCTGTTTCCCACCTAGGATGCAATGATTTCCCACTGCTTGGTTGTTGCCATTTACATCTGGAGAGCAAATGATATGCTGTCTTCCAGCCCAAACATTTCCAAAGTTATGGTGCTCATCATGTAAATCAAGCACTTGTAGTTTCCACGTTCTGTGGGTAAAGTAGAAGGAAGTTCATATGACAGGAGACACAATGTGTAATCCGCATAACCCATAATTCAAATTCCCTTAAATCAATTCCTTGAAAATACTTGGGTCTGCCTGGTGGTGGTGGCGCGCACCTTTAATCCCAGCACTTGGGAGGCAGAGGCAGGTGGATTTCTGAGTTCAAGGCCAGCCTGGTCTACAGAGTGAGTTCCAGGATAGCCATGGCTACACAGAAATTCCTTGTCTCGAAAAGCAAAAAAAAAAAAAAAATACTCAGGTCCCATTTCTAGTGCCAGAGCCAGAGGCAGAGACAGAGTCATTGCATATTGATTCTTTCTATTCTAAGCTGTCCTACATACACCACTGTACTTTTTCTTCATTTCTGTTCTAGAAGATACTGACCACTATGATCAGAATCCTCTTCTTCACCTAGGACCACATTGTGAGTACTGTATAAACTTCCATCCATACAAACTTTCCCCCTCCCCCATGCTACCAAGGTCTTACTTACCTGGGTCAATCCTTTTGTGCCAACAGCAAATCCAGGCCATCAAGCAGAGCTTTCAAGGTCTCCAGGTGAGGCATCTCCATCAGGGATCCCACAGGAAGGCATGGGAAGGGCCATGCTGCTACCATCTGCCTCAGGATGTTAGGTTGTTTGCTGGTGAATGCATCCTTGAAGAGTGGTGGGAAATGTTGCAAGGGCAGGTCCTCCAGAGCAGAGATGGCCAAGGCTTCATCTTTCAGCAGGCTTCTTCTTGCCAGCTGCTGGAGTGCTGGTGGGGCCATGAGGCTCATCATGATTTTCAGTTATGCAGATGCTATGGAAATATCCAAGGAAAGAAAATATTTCATTTAAAACTCTTTTAGCAAGCCTTTCACACCCTACCCATGCTAATTACATGAACCAGGAAGGGGGACCAATCGCTGGTCTGGTGACATTGCAAACCTTGTGATTCAGATTACTAGATATCTGTCTTTCTTCTTGTCACAGTTCCTTCAAGGTCCTCCTGGTAATATGTAAGCACCCATTTCAACAGATCTTCCCTGATATTCTACACAATCTAGTGTAGTTTTCCTGTGAGTCCTGCTCTAAGATGTAACAGGAGAGTGACACATGAATCTGACACTTTTGTGGGAAACAATTAAAGTTTTACTATAATCAGTGGAACAATATATTGTATAAAATGAATAAAATTTTTCTTCCATGATATTTAAAAGCAGGAGCCATGCTAAATGCTAACCTGTTCTTTGAGAGACTGAATGCATTGAGGCCCTGAGCAGCCTTCTATCAAAGGCTTCCTTCATTCTTCCCACCATCTTTCCTTCAACCTTCATCAGACCTGGGGAACCTGAACCATTCAGGTAACCCTCCCTTCTCCACCATCTTCCCTGCTCATTGAGTCCTCTCAGGCCTCCTAATCTGCATTGAGCACCGTGTTCCCTCTGGATATGCAATCTCCTGCCACCTTCAGCAGACCTGTGGATCAGAAACCATACAGGTAAGCGTCCATTCCCTCTCACATCTTCTCTGCTTGTTGGGAGCCGACTTTTAGCAGAAAGCCCCTAGAAAGCAGCTATCATCTTTGCAGCCATCTGGAGCCATATACCCTGATAGAGACTTGCTTATCAACAGCCTACAACAACTGAGCACACTCTGACAAACATCTTGTTTATCCCACATAGCTTGTTTTTCTGTTTAGTGACCCCACCTGCATGGTGCATGTGGTAAAATGCCTTCAGCTGTGTTCTCCTGCTTGTGCTTATAAATACCCAGGATTTTCTTGTAATAGTGTCAATAGAGTCAATAGTAGGAGGTCAATAAAAGAAGTCAAATAGTGTCAATAGGAGAAGTCAATAGGAGAGGTCAATGAGAGATAAAAGGTGGTGAATATAGTCTATGGGAGACAGTAAACGATACTTGACCACACACCCTGTCTTGTCTCCATTCTTCAAGTCTCTTGCCCCTCCATCCCCACTCTCTCTCTTGACCAGAGCACTTAGCCCCAAAGGTGGAGCAGTGTGGACAGCAACATAGTAGCCCCAAAGCATGGGGCAGTGTGGTCCCCAACACCTGCTCACTAAGAAGACCTCTGGGACAAATCAAAATACCTAGAACATCCTTCTATCTCAGGGGACCCTCAATTCTCTTGCCACCTCTCCTTCCACGTAAACAGACTTGGGTGTCCTGAACTATACAGAGAAGCCACATGATAAGCCAAGTTATTTTGCCACATGATGAGTCCTCTGGGCCAAGTTAAGCCATCCTAAGCAGAGTAATATCCCAATGATATGCACATTCTCTGGTGACCTCAAACATGCTCCCCCATGTCACAAGGATACTTGTTCAGCTATGTTTATAGCAGCTTTCTGTTAATAACTACAAACTAGAAACAGCCAGAGATGGTCATAGCTGAAGACTGCCAAAGACAATGTAGTACATCTGCACAGTGGAATATTATTCAGCTATTAAAATCAAAGACAGTACAAATTGTGCAGGAAAGTCAAAGGAATTTGGAAATATCATGCTGAGTAAGATAACCCAGTTGGAAAAGGGAATGCATCGTATATACTCACTAAAAAGTGGACATTATACAATATACAGGACATTCATGCTATCCTCCACAGACCCAAAGAAGCTCAACAAGAAGGCAGGAACAAGTGAGGATGCTTGAATCTCACATAGAAGGAGGATAAAATAATCATAGGCAGATGAAGGAGAAAATGGGGTGGGAGTGAGGGTGGGGAAGATAATGCTTGGGGTCAGGATCAGGTGTGGGCAGAGACAGGAAAGATATAAAATGTCAATGAGAATGAATGGAAGTTTCAGCTGACTGGGATCAAAGTTGGGATATGTTCAGGATCAGGCAGTAAACTGACATAAGGCAGGTGCCCAATCATATATGGGGTTGACCTTAGCTGTTACTCTCAGCATAGGAGAAATTGAACATGAAGTGGCCATCTACTTTAGCCAGGCAGAAACACCAGTAATGGGAACAATAACCCAACTACAAAAACATGACTACAAATGTATCCTGTGTACAAGAAATGCCAGGATGCTACATGGAACAGAGACTGAATAGCAAAATAACAATGTCCCCCAACCAGAGACCATTCCCATGGACAACCACCAATTCCTGACATTATTAATGATACTGTGTTCTGCTTGCAGACATGAGGCTAGAATTCCTATTCTCTGAGAGGCTCCACACAGCAGCTGATTCAGAGACTCATGGACAAACAGTGAATGGAGCTTGGGGATTCTTAGAAGAATAGGAGTTAGGCCTGCAGGCCTCAAAAGGGATAGAATAGCCACAGAAAGATTAGCACTGCCAAGTAATGTAGACCCTTGGGGCTCTCAGAGACTGAACCACCATCAAAAAAATATACAGAGACAAAACCTAGGGCTTTACACATATGTGTAGCTTTAATGCAGCTTGTTTCACGTAGGCCCAAACAATTGGTTAAGCAGTCTATCTCAAAGGCAGTAAACTGTATGTGTGATTTATTCATCATGCTGCTCTGCCCTGTGGGACCACAGCAGGGGAGGAAGCACCTAATCTCACAGACTTGATGTATCACCTTGGGAAGATACTTACCACAGGCCTGCACACTCAGAGCAGAAGACTAGAGGAGTGGGAGAAGGGTTGAGTGGGAGTCAGAAAGTAAAAATTAATCACTTGATTAATCAAAAAACAGATTGAATGCTTAAAATTGTCAATTTGATGATTTCCAAGAACTCATGCTCCGGTGTTCTTCCATATAAAAATTTTCTTCTTGTTGGGAGCCGACTTTAGCAGAAAGCGGCTAGATCAACTTTGCAGCCATCTGGAACCATATACCCTGACGAAAGATTTGGTTTTCAATAGCCTACAACAGCTGAAGCACACTCTGATATCCCACATATTTTGTGTTGCTGTTTACTGCCCCCAGCTGCAAGGTGCACGTGGTAGCCACGACTGCAAGGTATTGCAGTTCACGTGCTGTCCACATGCTATCTACACCATACATGCCTGTAAGGCACACATGCTATCCAAGCCTGCAAGGCATTGCAGTGCACGTGCTGTCCACGCTATAGACGCCTGTAAGGCTTACGTCATATCAACACCTGCAAGGCACGTGGTATCCACGCGCCTACAAGGCACGTGGCAAAAGCCTATAAATAGCTCAGAATTCCCTTCAATAAACGAGACTTGATCAGAATCTCTGTCTTGTCTCCATTCTTCGCGTCTCTTCCCCTTTATCCCCACTCTCTCTCTCGCTAGACCCTGACCCTCGGACCGGAACGGGCAGTACGGGCTGCAACAGTTTGGCGTCCAACATCGGGCTCCAGTATGTGCAACAGTTTGGTGCTCAACGAGAGGCAGCGGGAACGAGAGACCCAGTGAGGGACGTTACTGGAAGAAGGTGATCACGAATCTGCTGCATTGAGAAAGGTAAGGAAAATGGGACAAGAAATTAGTCAACCTGAATCCAAAATTAGTCAGCTTGAATTCAACTCTCTGTTTCGGTTTTGTTTGCTGCTCACATGTGTTAATTTTCTGTTTTTGTTCTTGAATGCTGTCTTTTTTGTTCAAAATAAAAAGAAGCGTAAGTTAGAATCCAAAATACAACCAAAGGTTGATGACAATTTGTCAGAGCCAGATTATGCTGACCAAGAGGAAGAGGAAGTTAAATTTATGACGCTGAAATGCCCTCTTTCTATGTGCCTCTACCTCCAAGTGCTCCCCCAATGGAGACAATGGTTGTAGATCCTAAAAAGGAGTTACAGGACAAAATTGCTACCCTTAAACAACTGATAGAGTTAGAAAAAGAGTATCAGGGCTTAAGTAACCAGTTACAGAAATTAAGGACAGGGAAGAGGTCTCAAGAGACTAACTGCGAAAATCCCCCGGATTTTCATGTTCCTCAACCTGGTGTCCAAAGGCAGTCCCTATCCTCTAGCTTTAGTTCAGCTACAGATCAGCCAGAGGAGGGAGACGCTAAGGCTTTCCCTGTATCAGAGACCAGAGACGCTCAAGGGGTTGCTTGGAGACATCACACAGGGTTTAATTTTCAAATTATTAAAGAATTAAAAAATGCAGTATCTCAATATGGTGCCACTGCTCCCTTTACTCTTGCAATTTTAGAATCTGTTGCAGAGGAGTGGCTAACTCCTAGTGATTGGAATATGTTAGTGAGGGCAGTTCTTAGTGGTGGAGACTATCTTATTTGGAAATCAGAGTATCATGAGAATTGTAAAGAGACAGCTAGGAGAAACATTCAGGCAGGCAATGGTTGGTCCTTTGATGCCTTAGTAGGAGAAGGGCAATTTGCTTCTAGTGATAACCAGATGCAATATGACCCAGGTTTATATGCTCAAATTCAAAATGCAGCCATGAAGGCTTGGCATAAACTCCCGGTAAAGGGAGACCCTGGTGCATCTTTAACAGCAGTCAGGCAAGGGCCTGATGAACAATTTTCTGACTTTGTTCATCGATTAATGACAACAGCAGGGAGGATTTTTGGCAATGCAGAGGCAGGTGTAGATTATGTGAAACAACTTGCATATGAAAATGCTAATCCTGCCTGCCAAGCAGCCATTAGACCTTATAGGAAAAAGACAGACCTTACGGGATATATCAGACTCTGTTCTGACATAGGTCCCTCTTATCAACAGGGCTTAGCTATGGCAGCTGCTATGCAAGGAAAATCTGTAAGAGATTTTTTGGCAAATAGAGACAGAAAGGCATGTTTTAAATATGGTAAGCCTGGACACTTTGCAAGAGATTGCAAAGTAGAAAATGAGTTAAGCCAGAGACAGCCCAGAAAACAGCCTGGGCTCTGCCCACATTGCAAACGTGGAAGGCATTGGGCTAGTCATTGTATGTCTAAAAGAGACGCACAAGGTAACACCCTTTCCCATAATCAGGGAAACGGGAACAGGGGCCAGCTCCAGGCCCCGAACCGACACAAGCCAAAACAGGCTTATGGAGCAGTCAGTGTCCTACCAGCAAATACCAATCCCTTTCTGAACTTAGTCGAGCAACACCAGGAAGCGCAGGACTGGACCTCAGTTCTGCCACCCACACAGTATTAACCCCAGAAATGGGACCTCAGGCTTTACCCACTGGAGTGTTTGGACCACTCTATCCAAATGTGTTTGGCCTGATAGTGGGAAGAAGCAGTACTACTCTGCAGGGATTACAAATTTTTCCTGGAGTTATAGATAATGATTATCAGGGTGAGATTAAGACAATGGCCCAGGTTATACAAGCTCCAGTTTCCACCAGTTTTGTGAAAGATTGGGAATACTACATAAAACGGGTATTCCATATAATCCACAGGGCCAAGGTATAGTAGAAAGGGCACATCAAACCATTAAATGTCAATTTGAAAAAATTAAAAAGGGGGAATGGTACCCTACCAAGGGATCCCCCAGAAATATCCTTCATCATGCACTCTTCATTTTAAATTTTTTAAATTTGGATTCTGAAGGAAAATCTGCTGCAGATAGATTCTGGCATCCTAATACAAAAAAAAAAATTTGCAACAGTCCATTGGAAAGACCCATTAACTGGAACCTGGAATGGGCCAGACCCAGTGCTTATCTGGGGAAGAGGTTCTGTTTGCATATATTCCCAAACTGCAGATGCTGCAAGTTGGCTGCCAGAGAGACTGATTAAACAAATAGACAACAATAACAAATCCAGGGAGGAGAAACCTCCTGAGAAGAGTATTTTTACTTCACAGGAAACATAAAGATGCTTCACAATTGCCTTCAAATTGGAACAGATCAACGAGTAAACCTGACTTGGGAAGTTATCAGTGCTGAAGAAGACATCACCACCCATATCTCCAGGGTGGCTCTATTGGACTCTTGATTCCCTGACTTATGATTTAGTGGGGAACTAGATTGTTTTAGATTTAGTGGGAATTTAGATTAGCAGGAAACCCACTACCACAGTTACTATAGTTGTTTTTTGGGTTTGAGATTGACTAGAGCAGGAACAGGGATTTCCTTAGTTTTCTTTAGATCAAAGCTATGATCAGTTTTGTATTTATATAGATTTAGATTCTAATACAAGACATTTATAAACAGAATAGAAGAGGCTTACACTTTTTACTCCTCTGATAGAGGGAGTTATGTGTTACCCTTAAAAAAGAGTGTTGCTTTTATATTGACTGTTCAGGCATTGCTAAGTCTCTTGTCTCTTGGGTTAATAAGGTTCAACAAACTGATGGCTTTTGTACGAGATACTATTCAAATGAAACCCATACAGGTCCACTATTACAGGCTGGAAGTAGGGGACTCTGAAACCTCTGTCATCAAGACTGATGAGGATTAACCCCTAACTTACGCGCTAAGCCGGATAGTCAGTGACGGGTAAGAGAGCATACGGAGACCCTTGCCCCTAAAAGAAGGGAGGCCTCACCATCCTAAGACAGGAGCTCAACCAATGGCTGTTGAGTATCCAAGGACGGAAAAGGGAGGCTGGGGTCCTTTGTTCCAACCTAGGACAGGCACGGTTTCCGTAAGTTTTCCCAGCCTTCCCTTTTGAAAAAAATTTAAAAAGGGGGACCTGTTGGGAGCTGACTTTAGCAGAAAGCGGCTAGATCAACTTTGCAGCCATCTGGAACCATATACCCTGACGAAAGATTTGGTTTTCAATAGCCTACAACAGCTGAAGCACACTCTGATAGCCCACATATTTTGTGTTGCTGTTTACTGCCCCCAGCTGCAAGGTGCACGTGGTGGCCACGCCTGCAAGGTATTGCAGTTCACGTGCTGTCCACATGCTATCTACACCATACATGCCTGTAAGGCACACATGCTATCCAAGCCTGCAAGGCATTGTGGTGCACGTGCTGTCCACGCTATAGACGCCTGTAAGGCTTACGTCATATCAACACCTGCAAGGCACGTGGTATCCACGCACCTACAAGGCACGTGGCAAAAGCCTATAAATAGCTCAGAATTCCCTCCAATAAACGAGACTTGATCAGAATCTCTGTCTTGTCTCCATTCTTCGCGTCTCTTCCCCTTTATCCCCACTCTCTCTCTCGCTAGACCCTGACCCTCGGACCGGAACGGGCAGTACGGGCTGCAACAGTTTGGCGTCCAACATCGGGCTCCAGTAAGCAACATCTTCTTTGTCATTTTATAAATTTATATTTACTTTGAGTGAAAATTTTGTAAGGTAGATTAGAGTAGATCAGGATATGTGGTACTTGTCCAGTATGCCTGAGTCCTTGAATATTACCTCCTTAGCCCACTATACACATGCCAGGCCTGGCTTTATCAGGTCTCAGCAGGTAGAGGATGACCATTTAGAGTTTCATGACACTTGGCTACATATGGACTTGTGGCTATCTATCTCTAAATGAGGACAGCTGCTTCAAAATAACCGCACAAAGAATGCAAGCAAGCATACAATGAAACAAACACACACAAAAAAATTAAGATAAAATGGACACTGTCAAGCCAAGTCAGATGTGGTGTCCTGACTTGTGAGCATAAGTGACTTACCTGCTTTGGACACTGCTCTCAGAAGCTCCAATCTCAGCAAGGTCAGACAACCACACCAGACTCCAAGACTCAGATGGTTTTGTGAAGCCATTTGAGTCCTTATATACTCCTTTCCCCTCTCACCTCCCCTTTGAAGCCACACCTCTCAGGCCAAAGTGGCCACCTGATAGGATGATGAAGATTCCAGCCATTTAATCTTATTTTGACCCAGCTAGAGTGAATCAGATCCTCATGTGGGAATGTATAAAATCTGAACTTATGGTCACAATCCAAGCACAGCTAGGATATGTCTCCTCTAATTCTGAGCTCTGTGATTTTTTTTGTTCTCCCACATCAATTTACAACCTATTTCTCAGGTCTCTCTGGAATGATTAGGTAGCCTGAACTAACAGGTAAGTCTCAGTAACAGGATTTAGTGTGGAGATATGAGATAGGGTGTGTCCAGTATGATTAGGTCTCCAGAGAGGAAAGGGAAGACCCCTAAATGAAGAACCATTCAGCAAGACAATGTACAAACACTAAATATATCACTGTTAGTCTCTCTTCCATTTCCTGTCTCTATCTGTCTCTCTGCCTCATCTCTGCTTCTCTCTTCCCCCCTTTCTGTCTCTCTCTGTCTCTCTATTTCTCTGTCTGTCTCTCTCTGTCTCTCCTGTGATTCTCTTTCTTTGATTTTATCTGTACTATCTTTGCCTTTGATGAAATAATTGCAGGAAGTAAGTTTTAAACTGTTTAGGGACTGTATGAATGGTTGAGACTTTTCAAGAAGATCTGTTCTTCCACAGGACGGGGATTCTATTCCTAGCTTCCAAATGCCAGCTCATAACCAACTACAACTCTTCTCTCACTCTCTTCAGCCTTCTTAGGGTAGGGTATGCTAACATGTCTGCAGGGAAACATATATGCCTAAGATAATACAAAAACTGCTTGATGTGTTTTTGCAGTTATTATCATGTTATATGCCTTTAATACAAGTTCTTAAGAGGCACAAACAGGATGATCTCTCTGAGTTCAAGTCCTTTATAGTCTCTCTGGAGGGTTCAATAATGGCCTTGGATAGACAAAGACACCCTAAGTTAAAATAAGCAAGAATCAAAGAAAACAGAGAACCCAGTGTTTACATTTCACACTTTAACCACATCACACCACAGGAAGAAGCAGGAAGATCTCAATACGTTTGACACCAGTCTGTATAAGATATTTTTCCTTATTTAACTTGAGTTTCTTTTGGATAAGCCAAAAATCTGAGACTGGCTTGATAGCCAAGAGCCCATTATCTAAACCAGACTGATTCGCTTAGTTTTATTTATCCCTTAATTTAGTAGTTCTTTATATACTGCTTTTTAAATTAATTCTTGAGGAAGAGACTTTCACTCTAGCATAGGTGATCTGAAACTCCAATTAGCAAAAAATCCTCCTGCCTCCACATTCTACTCAGTGAGCTGGCTGTTGTAAGCCAACACACCTGGTTGAGTTTTCTTCACATGTGAATTTCTCATGGTTCTGAGTGAGTACCACATTGGCTTTACTCTGTTCCTGACATTAGACATGCACACAAAACCTCCTAAAATATGCTCTGAAAATTTGTGACACCCGTATTGTCACAAATGCACATTATCTTCTAGTATATATAGGTGACTTGAATCCTCTGTCCTCTTAGCTTCTTATCTACTTAGAGGACTGAGGAAGGAGGATGGCTTGCATCTATTTTCACTAGGCAGTTATTCTCCAGAGGCAGTCAATTGGAAATTATTCCTTAGAATCAGGACACCTTAATTTCTCTCTACAGCTCTTTGGTTTCTGTTCTCCGAATGCATTTAGTGAACTAAACATGCTGGATTCGCTCTCTCTCTCCTCTCTCTTCTGTCAGACTCTCTCTTCTCTCTTTCTGCGTGTGTGTGTGTGTGTGTGTGTGTGTGTGTGTGAGACTGAGTGTGTTTGTATCATTTTGTGTGTTTAGACTGTATCACTAGGAATCTCTAGGAAACCTTTAGCTGGTGGCAATTTTGGCAGGGATGACAGGTATTGAACTTTAATAATTTCAAAAGCTGACATTTAATGATGGTTTTTAAATACTTTAACCTCCATTTTATCCCACCATGCACCATAGATAGTGAGAGAGAAAGGGTAAGAGGGGAAGTGGACCTGTTTAGAAAGGTTTTCTGGAACAAGTGTGGTCTCTGTTCACAGGTAGGAAGTGTCAGGTCAATCCAGTCACAAACACTCCATGGATACACCAACAGTCCAGTTCAGTAGAGTCTGGTTAGCAAACATGAAAGAGCAGTGGTAATACTACCTAGCAGAAACAGCTAGGCGACAGCATGGCCTGGAATCAGCAAGAGGGACCAAGAGGAATTCATGGAGAATTTCTTTGCTGTTCCTCTCTCAGGGAAGCAAAGATCAGCAAACAATTGTGACTCACAAGCATTGCAGAGATACATCTAAAAACAACCAAGCTCAGCCTCCATCACTCTCTGTGAAATCCTCTTTATACTCTTTCCAAACATCATGTGTCCTTCATGGGTCTTTCTTCAACACATTCACCTTTCTCGGTGACATCACTACCAAACAGCTCAAAACCTCAGAAGTTGTAAGAAACTGCTATATACAACAAGATTTTTTTTCCCATACCTTTTTCTCTCTGGATTCCAGACCAATGCAACTCAACTATGCCATGTAAAGCATACCAATACATGCATATTATTAGCATAGAATTTTTCATCACTTGTATTTCCCTATGCTTGCATTAGCAGAGTATCCTGTCTACTGTGTCTGCCTCAGAAAATATTTCTTCAGGTGTCTGCCTTAGTCTTTCACCCCTGTCCATTTCAGCTAAACAATTGTTCATGTGTTGCCCCAGCAAAACACCACCTAAACTGGTTTCCAAAGAACAGGTAAATTTCTGCTTCACAGATAGGAAAAACTCAACTGCTTTTAATGCTAGTTTTTATTTCAATTTAGGCCTGAAAATCTTGGATGTTTCTTATTTCCAGCAACAGGTAAGCAGAGGCCAGATTATCCCTGCCATTTCCTTTTTTAGGCTGTCCTGGTCTAATCAGTTTCAAATAGGCTAGGTTAAAACTCTGTCTAAAAACATATCAACAAACATAAATATGAATATGCAATATAGGCAATCTTATGGGTACAATGAAAGTGGTGCTAAGAGTAAGTACATAGAATTAAATGCTTACATAAAATATAGAGAGATCCCATACTACCATATTAACAACACAACTGAAAACTATAGAATATAGAGAAGTAAACATATCCAAGAGGAGTAGATGGCAGGGAATTATCAAAGTGAGGGTTGAAATGAATGAAATACAGAGAGAGAAAGAGAGAGAGAGAGAGAGACACAGAGAGACAGAGAGACAGAGAGACAGAGAGACAGAGAGACAGAGACAGCGAGAGTGATGGGGAGAGGGAGAGGGAAATGAAGAGGGATGGGTAGGAGATAGGAAGTGAGGGAGGGAGGGAGAAGAGATACCAGTAATCAATGAAACAGAGTTGGTTCTTTAAAAAAAATCACCTAGAGCAATAAACCCTTATTGAAACTAACTGAATGATGGAGAGAAACTATTCAAATTGATAAAATCAAAAGAGAAAATGAGAACATAACAAATACTTAAGCAAAATCACAAATAATTGTGTTATATTTAAAATCATGCAGTGACAAACCTAGCAAATCTAAAAGAAATGGGTCATTTTCTAGGTAAATAACACTTACTAAAGTTAAATCAAGACCAGATATACTAAAATTTTGTGTTTGTATTCATTTTGATATAAATGTCCTTAACTATATAGTGTATGAATGTACTCATTTAAATATATAGATGTAAATATAAAATTACTCAAACTTATAATAGGCAAAAAGAAGAAGAAAGCATTAGTGTCTCTGCAGTGACTCTGTGAAAGGGTTCTCATATTCAAGAGGTCTCAGTTTATTTTATTGTCTTCACAGAGATCTAATAAAACTGTATACATTCTATTTTATAACAGTACCCTGAGGCCAGAGGATTACTTTGACCTACAGGTTAGCATAGGCTACATAATGAGTTGCTTATAGCTTTTAGGTATACTAGGAGAAATTACTTGTGGAAAAAATGTCCAAGAGGGAGCCAGTCAGAAGATACTAGAAGGAAAAGTCCAATACAAAGAGGCTAACTGCACTGAAGAAAATACAAGGAATAAATGATTTCACATCACTAAAATCAAAAGAAGAGAACCACACATACATATAGTTTTGGACTTAAACTCTAAAACCAGGGGACATCCTCCCCCAGAAACTCACACAGATGGGATTCGCTGCAATAGCATGAGGTTTAATGATAATAATAATCCAGTGCACTGGGGTTCTCTCACACACAGACAAGAAGAACCCTGAGTTGAGATTAAGAGCAGTTTTTATACAGTTTAAGGTGTGGATGAGAGAAATAGCAACTAGGCATGATATGATTGGCCGAGCAGTGTGACTTTTAAACTGACTGTGAAGACCCCCAAACTCAGGAGACCCTTCCTCAAGTCTTGGGATATCACAAACACCCAAAATCACAAGAAACCATACCTGGATGTGATCAGCAGAGGTTTATTGGGGAGTTGGCTAGCCAAGGTCAAAACTGCTCATCCACGTAGGAACAGAATTTTGACAAAGGGCCAGCAAGCTGAGGGTTTTTTTTTAATAGCATGGGGTGGAGAAAGGAAGGAATTTTCGCGCAATTACACATGAGCGGTTGCATTTTCGTTTTGTTACACATGATTTGTTGTTTTACAAATTTTGAACATCAGGCTGTAACACTGGGAAAACCTCAAGGGGGAGTAACCAAGAACAGTGGAAAGTTAGCTAGTTCTTGGAACCACCCAAATGACTTAGAGCCACGTGAAAATCACTCTGCATTCTCAAAAATGTAGTTTTACCATGTCACTGTGCCCTACCCTGTCATTACCAACTAGTTCAGGTTAACTATTTCTCACTTGTTATAGGCCCACCCTGAGGCTTGAGGAATGTTAATCCAGCAAGTGTCCTCTGATTCAGGGATAATGTAATGTCCTCCACCCGGAATATGTCCCGGGACAGTTAAAATCTTACATTCAGTTCTGCTTTCTGGAACTTGCATTTTTTTGCTCAGGTCCAAGGGCAAAAGGACAATTGGTCTTTGGGGAATGAGGTGCCAAGGGATGGTCTATCTACATGCTCTGGGCCTTCCCCACAGGCAGGTGGGTTTTCTTCCCTGTGGTTTGAGGAATGTTAATCCCTTGTTCCTCTGAATGGTAATCTAGCTGGGTAATCCAGCAGGTGTCCTTTTACTAAGGAACTTGTTTCTCCCAGGATGTGTCCTGGAGCAGTTAAAAATTACCTTTAACTAAAAATTAAGTTTAACCAAATTCCTACAGTACTAGCACCAAAAATATACCAGGAATTAGAAAATATTGGCCATGGTAGGTGTGAAAATAAAATTTGAAAGCAGCGTTGAAACAATAACAAAAAAAATTCATGGTCAGCAAAGACCACCAACAATTTGCTAAATTTAGTCATAATAAAATATTAAGTCCCTGCAGGGGCAGGGTGACCAAAAATAAAGGCATGCAAGGGTGTGCCCAGACAAGTCCAAACAAGCCCAAGTGAGTAATGGGCTATCTGGTGTTTACTTCTCTCTCCCTCCCTTTCTGAGAGGTCCGAGGTTCTGAAAGTTCTGCCAGTTCTGCAAGTTGCTGATGTTTGAAATATCCAATCATGTGTAGCAGCACGAAAGTGCAACCAATCATATGTAACAGCGCCAAATTTTCCTGCTCTCCCCAACCCCTACCCATAAATATCCCAAGTTTCCTGGGTTTCTGGTAGGAACCTCTATCTCCTGCATGAGATATGTTCCGGCCTGAGGGTCCTCGTCATTAAATCTCCTCTGCAATTGCATCAAGATGGGTTCTCATGTGTCCTTGGGTTGGTGCAGGTCCAGACTTGGGTGAGGGTCTCCTTTTGGGGGTCTTTCAGTAGGCAGTGGTGGCACACGCCTTTAATCCCAGCATTTGGGAGGCAGAAGCAGGCAGATTTCTGAGTTCCAGGCCAGCCTGGTCTACAGAGTGAGTTCCAGGACAGCCAGAAATTCATAGAGAAACCCTGTCTCGAAAAACCAAAAGAAATAAAAAAGAAAAAAGAAAAAAGAAAAGAAAACGAAAGAAAGAAAATATTGGCCATTAATGTCTCAGAAATCTGCCTGCCTCTACCTCCCAAGTGCTGGGATTAAAGGTGTGCACCACCACAGCCTGGCCAAATCTTGCTTCTTCTTGATCATTTTTGCAAGTGGTTAGAGAAAGATAGAGATTAAATGTTAGAAAGAGCATAATGGGAACACCAGTGCCTTAATTAGGGGAGAAGGTACACATATAGGTTTATAATTGTCTATTCTTCTAATTATATAAATAGTATACACATCAATATGAGTGCTCTACATGTAACCTTTGCTTTGAAAGTGCATTTCCCAATAAACACATTATTTTATTGTTTATGTGTGTGTGTGTGTGTGTGTGTGTGTGTGTGTGTGCACGTGTGAAGCTTCAAGATGGATTATGGGGACTCAGGCTTTCTAGACATGCATACAAGCACAAGGGCACACCCCATTCCTGTACTTGAATTATTCTACAGTCTTAAAGTCACCCAGTAAATAAAAAACATAAGTTTGAAAGGATCAAATTTTGAAAGAAAGTCAGCTTGTGGGCTGAGCTATACACATCTGACAACTGTAGCTCCTAAGGTATCTAAGACTGCACCTCCATGTCTTCCTGCAGGGACAATAAGAGGCTGAAGTTGTTTGAAGTCAGAAAAACATAGAAAATACTTCCAGTCAAGCCCCACTGTATGAGTTGTACACACTCCCTGTTTACATTAATGTAGTTAGCATCCCAGCACCTTGATATGCATGTCCAAGACACACACACCGTTTTACAAATAATTCATCAACAGCATGCACAAACTTTTCAGCCCTCCCTATACAAAGCTACACATACTTCAACTTGTAAAGTATAGTTTACATTTCTCTGCCCCCAGTAATAATCAATTATAGGGAATTTCTGTTCAAGTGTCTAAGTAAGCATTTCTGGGTATCATTCAATTTGGGGCCAAATCAGCCTGAACTGGATTGAGTAGTGTAAATGAAATTATTTTCATTATTTTGGAAATCTGTGAAGCTCTAAGTTCACTTCTGGACATATCTGTCCCAGACGCATACAACTTGTAACCCTTGCATAACCACTCATTCTTTCATTCCTGAATCCATCCAGGAGAGTGTTTTTCTCTGTAAATGGACCTGACCATAAAACCCCTGTTTTTAATTGTCTTGGGCCATTCACAGTGCTTCATGAAGAGCATCCAGGCACAAACAGTCTCTTTTAAGAAAAAGAGCCCAGCATGGTGGTGCACATTTTTAATCTCAGCATTCCAGATGTTGCAGAGGAGAGGGACCCATAACAAACCTGTAAAGGAGAGGCTCAGGGCATTAAATCCAGAGCAGCAACACCAGCCTGGATGTGAATTCGATTAACTAAAGTGAGGAAGGAGATAGAGATCAATCCTAAGACAATGTCCTCATTTCTTCAGCATTCTTGAGACACTCCACTGCATGGTGTTTCGCTGTGGCAAACATATGAAGGAATGTTTCACTGATGCAGAAACAGGCAGAAGGCTAAGGGAGACTGGTGAAGGAATGTTTAGCTGAAGCAGACACAGATAAAAAGAGCTTCTGCTAACAATAGCATGAGAAAAACCCTACATAATGATGGTGTCTTTGTTAATTCCATCCATATGTTGGTCTTCATTACATTGCCTACTTGAGCTCTGTTTATAGGGACTCCACAGAGAGTTTGTTTATTTTTTTTTTTCCCCAAACAGGGTTTCTCAAGTGTGTAGGTCTAGTATTTGTTTTTCCAGACAGGATTATTCTGTGCCCTTGGATATCCTGAAACATGCCCTATGGATCAGAATGTCCTTCAACTCAATGATCTGCTTACCTCAGTCTCCCAAATGCTGGGATTAAAGGTGTGGATCAACCCTGGCTGGCTGTATCACCAGTAATTGGCCTCAATAGTTTCAATGCCAAAATTCTCCTCTCTAGGCTATGAAAACTCTACAAAGTCTCCTTCTTCCCAGAGACCATATTCAAATCCAACCATAACTTGGGTGAATACATCTGGCTGGGAAAGGATCACCAGGAAAATTTAAGTCTCAGCCCATGATTCCATGATGAATAGCCAGTGCTAAACTCTCCAAGATAGTTGTAGTAAAAATTATTTGGGAGTTTTTACACCATTTTTGATCATTCAGATTCCAAATAAGTGACATAGAACCTTTATATTTCTAGGAAGCCTTAATAACACTGGAGCTTGGCACATATAACTGTCTATACTATTTTGACCATGTCACTGTCACTATCCCAAGGAGATAACTTATCATGGTGTCTCTGCTCTGCTCCTACTTTATCAGGCCAACCCTCTTGCTGTTGTGATTCTTTCTTTTCTCCACTTCTCCTCATTTACTCTCCTCAGACCCCAAGCTTGGGCCAAAGTCTCACACATCTCTCTTCTGTCCAGCTATTTGCTGTAGGTATCTTTATTTAGACAATAGTGTTGAGGCAGGAGGATTGTTGCTAATTGGTGTTTCAGATCACTTCAGCTAAAATAAAAGTCTCTTCCTCAAAAATAAATGTAAAAAGCAATGTATAACGAGCTACAAAATTAAGGAAGAATTAAAACTCAGTGAATCAGACTGGTTTAGTTAATGTGTTTTTTCTATCAAGCCAGTCTCAGTTTTTTGGCTTTTCTTAAGAAAAAACTTTTAATCTAGGTAATAAAAAATATCTTATACAGACTGGTGTCAAACACATTGAGATCTCCCTTCTTCTTCCTGTGCTGTGTTGGTATTAAAGTGTTAAATGTAAACACTCAGTTTTCTGTATTCTTTTATCTCTGTTTATTCTCAGTTAGGGTATCTTTGTGTAGCTAAGGCTGTCCTTGAACTCTCAAGAGAGAGCATGCTGGACTGAATTCAGAGAGATCAACCTTTCTGTGCTTCACAAAAAAGTCGTATTTAAGGCATATAACACAATAACATCTCCAAAACCACATTCAGCAGTTTTTGTATTATTTTAGGAATATTTGTTATCCCTGCTTATGAGTTAGCATGCACTACTCTCAGAAGGCAGAAGAGACTGACAGAGCTCCTATAATTGGAGTTGTAGATGGTTATCAGCTGGCATGTGGAAGCTAGGAATAGAACACTGGTCCTATGGAAGAAGATCTCTGCTTGAAAAGTCTGAGACATCCATACAGTCCCTAAACAGTTTCGAACTCATCTCCTTCAATGATTTCATCAAAGGCAAAGCTGGTATAGAAATCAAATCAAATCAAGATAGACGAGGATTGGAGAGAGAGAGAGGCAGAAGGAGAGGGAGAGGGACAGTGGGGGAAAGAGAGAGACATAAAGAGAAAGAGAGAGACAGAGACAAAGATAGAGAATGACAGAGAGAAAAGAAAGGCAGAGACAGATAAAGTGACCGAAAAAGACAGACAGACACAGGCAGAAAAACTTAGAGAGACAAAGAGATAGAGACAGAGAAAATGACAGACAGATAAACAGAGAGGTATATTTAGTGTTTGCACACTGACTTGCTGAATGCTGCTTCATTTATGGGTCCTTCATTTTCTGCCTGGAGATCTAATCATAGTGGACACACCCTATCTCATGTCACCATACTGAATCCTGTTACTGGGACCTACCTGTCAGCTCTAGCTACATAATACTTAAGGGAGACCTGAGAAACAGGTTGCAAATTAATGTGGCAGACAAAGAAATATCACAGAGCTCAGAGTTTGAGAAAAAGGATCCTGGCTGGACTTGGATCCTGACCATAATATGAGATTTTGTGCATTTCCACATGAGGACATGATACACTATAGTTAGGTCAAACTAAGATGAAATGGGTGGAATCTTCATCATCCTATCAGATGGCAGCTTTGGCCTGAGAGGTGTGGCTACAAAGGGGAGGTGTGAGGGAGAAATAGTATATAAGACCTCAAAAGGCTGCACAAGACCCTCTGAGCCTTGGAGTCTGGATTGCCAGCCTGACCACTCTGGGATTGAAGCTTTTGAGAGCAGTGTCAAAAGCAAGTAAGTCATTAATACCCATCAGGATACCCCTTATGACTTGGCTTGACAGTGTCCATTTCATCTGAAGTGGTTTTTTTTTTTTTTTTTTGCATTTGTTTGTTTCCTTTAATGTTTGCCTGCTTTCTTTGTTTGGTTATTTTCAAGAAGCAAACCTCACTTAGCCCAGGATAGCCAAAAGTCTATATGTAGCCAAGTACCATGAAACACTAAATGTTCAACCTCTACCTTCTGAGACCTGAGTCTTTCCTGTCCTGCTTGTTTATAGTGGGCTAAGTTGGGTATGTGGTGCTCGTGCGTGGGCATGGGCATGGGTCCCATTGGGTGAATTGTGGTTCCTATGTCTCTGTCTCCCATGTGTCTGTGACCACAGCTCAGGGAGGGCTAGAAGCTCAGGAATTTGACTGAATTCACTCCAAGCAGAGCCATGAGAAGTCATAGAACATTGCTTAGGGTGTGGGGAGAAAGCAGTCTGAGACCAGGAGGTGCAGAGCTCTTGGGTGTGGCCCCTGGGCAAGAAGGCATGTGAGGATTGACTGGCCTCAGACTCCTGGGCTCCCAGGTACCACTGGGAGCCTGAGGTCAGGTGAGACTTGGGGCTGGATTGGCCTGCAGCTCAGGGGGACAAGGGAGAGAAGCTCTGGTGGCACCCTGCAGGGTAGAGACTCTTGGTCTAGGTGACTTGCTTGGCTAGGTCATAGCTGGCTCAGCTAGCTTGCTTGAGTTGGTGGCCTCCATGGCTGGAATGCAAAGAGGTCATCAGGCAGGAGATTAAGCAGTGGCTCATTGGTTGAAGGCCCCCTTTAAAGTTCCCTGTTGGGCAGCCATCTCAGGCCATATATACTGACAAGAGACTTGTTTTCAACAGCCTACAACAGCTGAACACACTCTGATAAACATCTTGTTTATCCCACATAACTTACTTTGTTGTTTAGTGCCCCCAGCTGCAAGGTACATGTGGTATCCACTGCTGCAAGACACATGTAGAATCCACGCCTACAAGGCACATGGCAAATTGTATAAATACCCAGGATTTCCTTTCAATGTGAGAGACTAGAGACTTGATCAGACCTTCTGTCCTGTCTCCATTCTTTGTGTCTCTTGCCCTCCACCCTCACTCTTGCTAGATCATGTTGTCTGATCCCCTCAGGCCAGAGTACTTAGCCCCCAAGTGAGGGGCAGTGTGGGCCTCAACAGTTCCCTATGGCTGGCCCCAAAGTCAAGAGGAATTCCATGATTCTAAAACGGTTATTGTCATGGCAGAAAGTGAATAAAGCTGTACCCCATGTCCCCAAGGGAAGCCTGAGGTTAAATAACTTTTGCAATGAGGAGGGTCTGGGGAGGAATTTTTAATTGGCTTTGCCCTCTGGCCTTTAGGTATCTCATTAATATGCAGATTTCTTGAGGCTCTATGGCCTGTAGTTATTCTCTCTTCCTGTACTACCTGTGCAAGTTGACCTAAGGTCACAAACCTTTCTTTGGGAGGGGTTGTAGATAAGTTAAAGGAACCATGGCCCAGGAGCAAGGCCAAACTCCCTCCTTTTTAGAGTTCTGGGGTTCTAGGCCTGCACTCGCCAAAGTACCCAGCTGCCTCTCACAGCCTACCACCCAACAGGCTAAAGAGGCAATATTCAAGGACTCAGGCACACTGGACAAACACCTCATGTTCTGATCTACTCTAATCTAACTTACAAAAATTTTCATTCAAAGTGAATATATTGATTACATGACAAGAAAATTCTTTTTTGTTGTTTTTTTTATTGGATATTTTATTTACATTTCAGATGCCATCCCCTTTCCCCATTACCCCCCCCCCATGGAAAACCCCTATCCCATACCCCCTTTTCCTTTTTGCTTTTATACACTTTTTAAAAATGTGAATCAGAGGCTTTATAAGTTTAGTAATCCTCAATCAGAAGTGTAACCGAATACACAACCTAGATATTTCAACTATCTTTGACTAGTGGAGACATGTGGACATCTGCCTCCATATCCTCCCCCCCCAATTTCTCTCATCACCTAGCTTCTCCTTCTCCTCTCCTTACTCCTTCTCTTCCTCTCAGTACTCCTCCCACCTGAGCTCCTCCTACATGTCACCCTTCCTGTTAAAATAAATCTTTTCTCTCAAAATACAATTAGAGCATAATTATGCCAATTTGTACCATTGAGGTACAAGATAGTCCTAATACAGAGTCCTGGGCTGGAAGGCTGAAGATCAGATGCTCCAATGTTTTGTAGTATAGGGACTGTCCAGGTGTTCAGTGGTCTCTATAAATTGTCTAAGTTTTAGAAGCTATGCTTTGTGCCTCCCATAGTTTTGGTAACTCAGTCATTCTGGATTTCTTCTGGGGTTGAAAACTTATAGTCTCATAGCCAATCTTGGCTATTTACTTTGAGAGAAAAGATTTGAGTGGATGGTTTTCAGCTGACATTCATTCTAAAGCCAAGAAAAAAGCCAGGTTCAGAACTAAATCTTTTATTTCAGAGAGATGACAGAGGTTCTGGTTAGTCAACAAAATGGACTGGGTATTAGAACTATCTTGTACCTCACTGGTACAAATTGGCATAGTTATGCTCTAATTGTATTTTGAAAGAAAATTCTATAGAAAGCACAAGTCTATGAGTTCTAGGAGAGCACCAAATTGATAGTCTGAAGCATTCAGTCTCTTTGTTTCTTTGCTTGATTTTTTACTTACTAACATTATAAGACCTCCCATTAACCCCTTCCCACAACCCTTCCTGCACTCCCCTCCTCTTCTGCTCGGAGTAGGTGTGCCCATACTGGGTATCCCCAGACCATGGCACATCAAGTCTATAAACATAGGTGCTCCCTCCCCCATTGTGGTCCAAGATGGCAGATAACCTAGAAGAATATATCCCACATACAGGCAAATTATCATGGATAAATCTCTTCTCCATTTGTTTGGGAACTATGTGAAATCAAACTGGATTAAAGCTATATAGATTGTGGGAGCCCTAGGCCCTGACCCTGTATGTTCTTTGATTGCTGGTCCCATCTCTGAGAGACTTACGTGTCTATGATTTTTGAATGTGTTTGTCTTCCTATGTAGTTCCTATTCCCTTCAAAGCCTGCAATCCCCCTATACTCTCTAAGAGTCCCCAAGCTCCATCCACTATTTGTATGTGAGTGTTGTAAGACCCCCACACAAGGGGACCCTCACCCAAGTCCGGAACTGCAGAAACCCGAGGACACACGAGAGACCTTCTTGATGCAATTGCAGAGGAGGTTTAATGACGAGGGCCCACGGGCCGGAACATATCTCATGCAGGAGGTAGAGGTTCCGGCCCAGAACCCAGGAAATTTGGGATATTTATGGGTAGGGGTTGGGGAGAGCAGGAAAATTTGGCACGCTTACATATGATTGGATATTTCAAACATCAGCAACTTGCAGAAGTGGCTGCGTGTGAGCTGGCAGATGACTAGTTACTTTTGACCATGAAACCTTGGACTTTTCAGGAAGGGGGAGAGAAAAGTAAACACCAGATGGCCCACTACTCACTTGGGCTTGTTTGGACTTGTCTGGGCACGTCTTAGCATGCCTTTTCATTTGTGTCACCCTGCTCCTGCAGGGGCTTAATATTTTTATTATGACTATATTTAACAAATTGGTGGGCTTTGCTGACCATGAATTTTTGTTATTGTTACAATGCTGCTTTCAAATTTTGTTCTCACAGTAGTCTTAGTCAGGTTCTGGGTGAAGCCTCTCAGGGTATAGGCATTCTAAACTCCTGTCTGCAATCAAAACAAAGTATTGTTGAACTATAAAATCCAAAACCAGAAAGAAAGACGAGAGACAGACAGACAGAGAGAGAGAGAGAGAGAGAGAGAGAGAGAGTGCTTTTGGGGCTGCTTGGAAGGAATACAACATTGGCCAAAGGCAAGGAAAAGTACTTTAGCTAGGAATCTGATATTGGGCCATGATAAGGAAGTCAGTTCAGGCAGGAATCTAATTTTAGGCTAAAATAGAGAAGTTATTTCAGTCAAAAATCCAAGTCTTAAGTTAGAACAAAGAAGTAGGCCTCAGACATGAATATAACTGTGGTAAGACAGGGAAGCAGGCTGTAACACTGGGAAAACCTCAAGGGGAGGTAACCAAGAACAGTGGAACATTTCAGAGGAACCCACCCTAAATGATATAGATCCACTTGAAAATCACTCTGCATACTCATTCTTCTCAAAAATGTAGTTTTACCATGTCACTGTGCCCTACCCTGTCATTAGCAACTATTTCAGGTTAACTATTTCTCACTTGCCATAGCCCCACCCTGAGGCTTGAGGAATGTTAATCCAGCAAGTGTCCTCTGATTCAGGAATAATGCCGCCCTCCATCTGGAATGTGTCCCAGGGCAGTGAAAGCCTGAAATCTTACATCCAGTTCAGCTTTCTTGAACTTGCATTCTTTTGCTCAGGTTTAGGGTAAAGAAAAAGCCTATATATATTTCATAAAATGGTCTTTATAATTTTTCACTCAACACGGCCTTTAGATAACATTAATAACATAATAATAATAGCATTAATATTTTAATCTCTGGAGATGGAGACCTACTAATCATGCCCTCAACCTGTGTGTTACGTGACTGAAGGTGCAGGTTAAATGGAGTTACCTCATCCAAGGCCTGACACATGCTTGCTTGCTTTCTTTGGTTATTTTAAAGCAGCCAACCTCATTTAGCCCCAGATAGACTGAAGTCCATATGTACCCAAGTGTTGTGAAACATTAAATGTTCAGCCTCTACCTCCTGAGACCTGAGGCTGCCCTGCTCTGCTTGTGTATAGTGGGTAAAGGAGGCAATATTCAAGGATTCAGCCATACTGAAAAAACACCACATATCCTGAACTACTCTAATCTACCTTACAAAGATTTTCATTCAAAATGAACATAATCGATTTATGAAATGACAAGGAAGAAAATTCTCTATGGGAGAACACCTGGGTATGAGTTCTTGGAAAGGATCAAATTGACTATTTTAAGCATTCAATCTGTTTTTTGATTGATTGCTTTGTTCTTTCTGACTCCAATTCACTAACCCCTCCCTCAGCATTTCCCTTACTCCCCTAGCCTTCTGCTATGAGTAGGTGGGCCTGTCCTAGGTATATCTCCACCCTGGCACATCAAGTCTGTGAGATTGGGTGCTTCTTCCCCTGCTGTGGTCCCATGAGGCAGAGCAGCCAGATGAATAAATCATACATATAGTCAACTGCCTGAGATAGACCACTTAACCATGTTTGGGACTATGTGAAATCAAGCTGCATTAAAGCTATGTACCATCCTGGTATTTCTTGGACACAAGATAAATTTTTAGTCATGATCTTGTAGTTGGGCATTGTCCCTATTGCTCTACTGGAGTTTCCACCTGGCTAAAGTAGGTGGCTACTTCAGGATCAAATTCCCCTAAACTAAGAGTAACAGACAAATTCAACCCCATATTATTGGGTACCTGCCTTATCTCAGTTTTATGTCTGATCCTGGAGATACCCCAACTACCCATCCCTGTCAGATTTCCATTCATTCTCATGGCCAATTTGCATCTTTGCTTGTTTCTGACCACAACTGGTCCTGACCCTAAACATTATGCTCCCCATCCTCTCTCCCACCCCATTTCCTCCTACCATCTGCCTCTGATCAGTATTTTATCCTCCTATGTGAGATTCAAGCATCCTCATTTGTTCTTTCCTTTTTGTTTAGCTTCTTTGTGTCTGTAGAGCATAGCATGCTTATCCTGTATATTGAGGCTACTATCTACCTTTTAGTGAGTATATACCATGTATATTCTTTTCTGACCGGGTTATCTTACTCAGCATGATATTCTCCTGTGATATCCATTGGCCTCCAAAATTTATTCTGCCTTTGTTTCTAATAGCTGGATAATATTCCATTGTGTAGATGTGCCACAATGTCTTTGTCAGTCTTCAGCTGTGACCATTTCTGGCTGCTTACAGTTTGTGACTATTAACAGAAATCTTCTATAAACATAGTTGAACAGGTGTCTTTGTGCCATGACAAAAAATGTTTGAGGTCACCAGGGATTGTACATTACATTGGGAGAGAATTCCACTCAGGGCAGCTTAACTTGCCCCAGAGGATTCATCATGTGAAGAAAATAAATGGCTTATCTGTATAGTTCAGGACACACAAGTCTGTTTAAGATGAGAGAAGGGCAAGAGAAATGAGGGTCCCCTGAGATAGAAGGATGCTCCAGGAAGCTTGATTTGTCCCAGAGGTCTTAGGGAGCAGAAAAGATGTGAGAGGGAATGGATGCTTACCTGTATGGTTTCTGATCCACAGGTCTGCTGAAGGTGTTAGGAGATTGCATATTCAGAGGGAACACAGGGTGCTTAGGGCAGATTAGGAGGCCTGAGAGGACTCAATGAGCAGGGAAGATGGTGGGGAAGGGAGGGTTACCTGAATGGTTCAGGTTCCCCAGGTCTGATGAAGGTGGGAGGATAGGTTGTGGAAAGAATGAAGGAAGCCTTTAATAGAAGAAAACTGTGGAGGGTCTCAGTTCATTCAATATTTAGATAACAGTTTAGAGCTCCAGTTATGGTTCCTGCTTCTAAACAGTATTTAAGTAAAATTTTATCCATTTAATACAATATACTGTTCCATTGATTTTAGTAAAACAATAATTGTTTCCCAGAAAAGTGTCAGATTCGTGTGTGAGTCTCCTGTTACAGTTTAGTGTAGGACTCACAGGAACATTATGTCAGATTGTGCAGATTTCAGGGAAGATGTGTTTACATGGTGCTTATATGTTACCAGGAGGACCTTGAAGGAACTGTGGCAATGAGAAAGACAGATATCCAGTAATCTGAATTACAGGATTTGCAATGTCACCAGACCAGGGATTGGACCCCTGCCTGGTTTATGTAATTAGTTGGGGGGTGGGGTGTGGAGAGGCTTGCTGAAGTTGTTTTAAATGAACTATTTTTTCCTTTGGGTATTTCCACAGCATCTGCATACCTAAAAGTCCTGATGAGCTTCAGGGCCCCACCAACACTCCAGCAGCTGGCAAGAAGAAGCCTGCTGAAAGATGAAGCCTTGGCTATCTCTGCTCTGGAGGACCTGCCCTTGCATTTCTTCCCACCACTCTTCAAGGATGCATTTACCAGCAAACAACCTAACATCCTGAGGCAGATGGTGGCAGCATGGCCCTTCCCCTGCCTACCATTAAAAGCCCTGAAGAAGACTCTCCACCTGGAGTCTTTCAAAGCTGTGCTAGATGGCCTTGATTTGCTGATGGCACAAAAGGATCGACCCAAGTAAGTAAAACCTTGGTAGTATTGGAGGAAGTTTGTATGAATGGAAATGAATATAGTATTCAATGTCCAAAGTGAATCAGAGGATTCTGATTGTGGGAGTCAGTATCTTCTAGAATGGAAATGAAGCAACAGAACGGTGGTGTATGTAGGACAGCTGAGAAGAGAAATGGCCAATATGCAGTGAGTCTCTCCCTGCCTCTTCCCCAGCACTAGAAGTGGAAGCTGTGTGTTCAAAGAATTTATTTAGAAGAAGTTGAATTATGGGTGATGCAGATTACACTTTGTCTACTGCCATATGAACTTCCTTCTACTTTACTCACAGGAGGTGCAAACTACAAGTGCTTGATTTACGAGATGCCCACCTCGACTTCTGGAAGGGTTGGGCTGGAAGACAGCATATGGACTGCTCTCCGGATGTCGTTGGCACCAACCAAGCTATGGGAAATCATCCCATTCCAGACAAGAAACAGCCAATGACTGTATTGATGAATCATTTCTTCACATACCACCATCCCTCTAATTATCTAAAGTATTTTTATCAGTGGGCCAAGCAGAGGAAAGATGTGATACAGGTCATCTGTAAGAAGTTAGAGTTTCAGGACTATCCTACCTGTGACCCACGGGATGTTTTGGAGGTTTTTGATACAGACTCAATCCAGGAAGTAGAAATAAGGACACAGTGGGACATTCACACACTAGCACTGCTAGCCCCTGGCCTGGGCCAGATGAAAAACCTTCAGAAACTCACTTTCAAGGAAATCTATGTACCTGTGCATTTGTCTGGGGACCTAGAGATGGAAGCCTGTTTTACAGAGATCTTTTCCCAGTTCTCCAAACTGAATAAGCTCCAGCATCTCTATTTGAATGATGTCTCCTTCCTGAATGGTCGACTAGACCAAGTGCTCAGGTAAGAAAGAACAGTGAGCATTACCCTGGGGTGAGCAAAGTATTTTGTTGTTGGGTTGCTTTACATTAAACATCAGTTTATATAGTGTTTTGCCAGCCAGTGTTAAATGTATATAAATGTGAGCTTAGAATAATTGATATAGTACTTTATGCTGCTATTGCATCCTGATTTCTCATTTTAATAAATTCAAACTGTCACGACTGTGTCCATGAATTAGAAAAGGTTTCTTGAAAAACCCAGATCACAGGAAAATGGATCTATAAAAGGTATGAGATCTTATACCACATGTCCTCTCATGTCAACTCTGTCCTCAAAAGTATATGAACAGTTTCCACCTTCTTTGACTTCCAATGGTTCAAAGGAAGTTTGAGCACAGTAGATGGGAAATGAGTGAATGACTGTGGTCATAGGGAAACCCTATGAACAGATCAGAGGCTGTGTGTGGAAGCTGGAGCACATGGTGACAGAGCTGGGGATGGTTCTGAGTGGTTCCCAGTTGATTCTACTGTGTTCTCATGCTTCCATCATCTGTCTCCAAACATGTTTTCTGTTTACCAGATGAGAGTGAACTGTAGAGCTGAGTCAGTAGCACAGACAGTGATAGCTAATGTCCTACCTAGAAGAACATGACATTAAATCATTAGCCATTCTTCATGGAGCTTCCCGCCTTGATGTTAATAATGGTCTGAGAATGACCTAGGAATAAGGTGACTCTGCTACCTTGAAGTTACAGGTTATCTTCTGCCACTATTGATCTTGAGTGATATAAAGTTTTTATCTTTGTCTTTCTCTCTAGGTTTTTGGAGAGTCCATTAGAGACGCTTGCTATCACTCACTGCTTGCTGTCACAATCAGATATGAACTACCTGTCCCAGTGTCCAAGCATCCAGAAGCTCCAACACCTGGACCTGAGTGGTGTCACCTTCGTACATTTAAATGATGCATTTCCAGGAAGCCTGTTACAAAGACTGACAGCCACTTTGCAGACATTAAAACTGAAGGGCTGTATGATCATGGACTCGCAAATGAGTGCCCTCCTGCCTGCGCTGAGCCAGTGTTCCCAGCTCACCGAAGTCAATTTTGGGAAGAATGTCTTGTCCATGGGCAGCCTGAAGAAGCTGCTGCAGCATACTGCCAACCTCACAAAGCTGACCCTGGTGAAGTACCCTCCCCCAGATGAGATCTATAATAACATGGGTCTTCTTCCAGACAGATTTATACAACTTTATTCTGAGCTTATGGACACTGTCCCGAATATAAGGCAGCCAAAACAGGTCTGCTCTGTAATTAATATGTCTAGATTGTTAGGCTCTTTATAATTTGGTGGCCAGGCAATGTTCTTGTTGGGGATATATAAAGTGAGGTCTTTTCTGGGCTCTGAGAAATGGAAGGCAGGAGTCAAGTGATTGATTAGAGGCATTGGCCATGTGTATTTAACCATTTCTGAATGGACTTTGGAAAGAATTATTTCATTTCATTTTAATTCTAATAAAAGTTTTCAGATTTAAAATAACTGTGTAGACATGGAGAACCATAAGCTTATTTTCAGCCTTATGTCTACAGGAAAAACACACCATTGGAGAGCAGCAATATATGAAATTTGTATAGCTTTCCTCCCAGCACTTTCATAGAATGAGGGACACTAGAGGAAGCACAGGAGATAAAGAAGACATTATAAAGAGCATAATGCAATTAAATAGGAGGACTCTGTGTCATTCTGCCTCTGGATGGCATCCACATTTTGGCTGTCCTCTTAGATACTCTTCTGCACTGTATGGACACATTTTTATAAAATATAATTCTGACTTTACCCAGGAGTCTCTTTGTATTAGAGTGTTATGATTTTTAAGCTGTGTCTCTTTCTTGGGGAGGTCCTGCAGCCTGATTTGCTCTTCTCCCACAACCAAGTATAATTTGTCATACATTCCAATAATCAGTTCTGAATATGAGCATTTTTGTTTTGTTTTACTGAGTTAGTTTTTTGACAAATTCATACTTGGGTATTGTGCTTACCCTGGGCCAATAATCATGTGTCCCCTTGTCTCTGCCCCTTCCTCCTCCTGGATTTTTCAGAGTAAATAATGACCCAACATGTTCTTTCCCCAGAAAGACTTTATAATCTTATGACTCATGAGACCCTATCCTAAATGCTATATGGAATCATTTGGAGATATGGCTCAAGGGCATACAAAGCTTGGAGCTCTTCCAGAAAAGGAGGGGTTGATTCCCAGTACCCACAAGTACCTGTATCTCCAATTACAGCTGTCTGACATTTTCCTCTATTCTCTAGGAACACTTGAGTCACCTACACATGCTAAAACACAAAGTCATTTATCTAATTAGAAACAAATTGAAATAAATATTTTAAAATGTAAGTTAATGCATCAAAACAAACATTGGTTAATTTCTTCATACATTGGTTAAACATATTGCGATTACTTTTTACAAAATACAAAAATCTAAAGGTAGTTTAGCTGGTGATGGACCTTCAGGACAGAGGCTGAGGAATATGTGTTTGTGCTTAATGGCTATGGTTCCAACTCAAGAATGAATATGTTCTCTGGATGAGGATTTTATAAATTCTAGCCATGTCCTCCATGAAGAAAGATGACGTTTAGTGCATTTAGGATGCAGGACACAATTTTTTACTCTTGAGAAATGACAAGACATACACAGAAATCTCATCCCAGTCCCTGCTGTCTTGAATGCCTCATAACAAAAGCTCCACAGCAATGTTCTCTTGCTGGCTGTCTCTCTTTCCTTGTCATTATGTCTCTGTCTATCTTTGTCTTCTTTCTTTTTCTTTCTGTCTCTGTCACTGTTTTTCTCTGTTTCTCTGTCTCTTTGTCTCTTTCTTTGTGTGAGTGTGTGTGCTTGTGTGTGTGTGTGTGCACGCATGTGTGTGTATGTATGTGTAGCTCTATAGCTCTATATCTTGCCTGTCTGGAACTCATGGTAAGAAGACTAGCCTCCAGGTCATGATATTCACATGCAATCTGAGTGTGGGGATTAAAAGTGTGTACTACCAGAGCTGGCAGAATAGCTGTTCCCTAGCCCAATGAAAGCCCTGGATGCAGTTATCAGTACTATGAAAGAGGAATCCAAAGAAAGAATGGAAAACAGGAAGCCAAGCTGTAGTCTGGGTACAGAACTAGTATAGAATGTATGCTTGAAGCTTCTCTACATTTTGAGCCATCACTGATTTGAGAACCAACTGTGATGTAAATCAATTATTTTTTGTTTTAAAATTGGGGGATTTATACTGGAAGACCCAGAAGTATCACTTCCTAGCACATTCCCAAAAGATGTTCTACTATGCCATAAGGACACTTCATTAATAATATTCATGGCAAGTTAATTTCTAATAGGAATCACAAGAAACCTACATGTCCCTCAAATGAAAAATGGATAAAAAAATGTGGTACATCTACACATTGGACTACTATTTAGAGATTAAAATCAAGGATATCGGGAATTTTGCAAGGAAATTGATTCAAATAGAATATAAGATAGTGAGTGAGGTAACCTAAACACAAAGACATGTATGCTATGTACATGTATGATAAGGGGCTTCTTTGAAATGGCTCAGCAAGTAAAGTTGATGCCTGCATCAGCATCATCACCCGACTTTAATCTCTGAAAAGAGGGTGCTGATTCCATAAAATATATACTTGACCTCCATGAGAGTGTCATGGAATGGTCACATGCACCAAATCCCAAAACTAAGAAAAAAAAACTTTGCTTTTATTTAACTAAAACAAAAATCTGTCTCCAGTTCCACCAACCTATTGCCCTTTGCTAGCTTCCATGTGATCCATCCAACCACACAATGCAAAAATGTAAAATACAGGCAGGCAGACAGGCATCCATATAGGGGAAACAAAAAGAAAGAATGTTAGGACTTTTTAATCACATCTGTATTCAGACACTGTTTCACAGGCCAACTTTGAGGCAGCAGAGGCAGGCAGATCTCTGATTTCAAGATCAGCCTCTTCTACAAATTCCAGAAAAATAGGTGCTACACATAGAGATCATGTTTCAAAACAAAACAAATATCAACAAAAACCATCAATAACAACAACCACAATAAGAACAACAACACAAAATGAAAAGTAACAAATACAACACGAAACAAACAAATTAAAAATCAAAACTAACACAAGAAGCACAATGAGGTTTACATGTGAAATGGTGGGTATCACGGCCTTTCCCTAAATATTTAAAATAACTTTGATCATATTCCTGGAGAGCCCCCACTTATCTTCCTGTGCCTCATTGCTACTCTGCCAAAACGCTGGGAGTTCATTTTGCATCATTAAGTGGTTTCTCCATTTATGCACATCCAAACCTATAAGATAGGGAAAAAAATGGATAATTTTCTAGATACCACATACCAACGTAAAATCAGAATCAAGTAAACTATCTAAACAGACCCATAACACCTAAGGAAATAGTAGCAGTCATTAAAAGTCTACAAATGAAAAGAAGCACAGGGACAGACCGTTTTAGTGCAAAATTCTTTGACTTTCAAAGGAGACATAATGCTAGCACTCCTCACACAATTCCACAAAATAAAACAGAAGAAACACTACCCAATTCATTTCATGATGTCACATTTACATTGATAACTAAGACACACAAAGACCCAACAAAGAATGAGATTTTCTGTTGGGCCTTGGATGAGGTAACTTCATTTAACCTGACACCTTTAGTCACGGTAGGACACAGGTAGAGGGCTTGATTAACAAGTCTCCACCTCCAGAGATTTAAATATTAATGAATTATCAAAAGGCCAGGGGCATAGCTAATTAAATTATTCCCTCCCCTTTCTCCCTTAAGAGTTTGGTCTCCCTTGGCTTTTGGCGGGAGAAGCGTGTACCACTTACATCCAATAACCAGGTCACGAACAATAAAGCTTTGGAAAACCTGACTCCACGTGTAGCATGGTCTCTCCGCCTGATTCCCAGCTTTTGGAACCCTGGAACCTTGTTGATGTAGCCGCCGGCCCGCCCACCGACAGCTGCATGACCTCCGCTGGTGATGTGGGAAGCCCGCCCGGGACCCTGCTGCTGGATTCCCTCCCCCCCACCCTCGAGATTTCTTCATGTTAAAAGTCTTGAAGAGATCAGGAATTGAAGGCACATGCCTGAACTTAATAAAGACCATAAAGATGAAATCAGCAGCCAGTATGAAATTAAATTGAGTGAAACTTGAAACATTCTCACTAAAATCAAAGACAAGTCAATACTCCCCAGTCTCTATTTTTTTAATACAATACTAGAACTTCTAGCTAGAGCAAATAAGACAACAAAATAAAGTCACCGGGATACAAGCAGTAAAGAATTCTAGGTATTACTACTTGTGGATGATATGATAGCATACATAAGTGACCGCCAAAATTCTGCCAGAGAAATCCTACATTGAAAAACAGGTTCAGCAATGTGGGTAGATATAAAATTAATTCAAACAAACCAGTAGCCTTCCTCCATACACAGGACACATGAGCTGAAAAAGAAATTAGTGAAACAAAATCCTTCACAATAGTCAAATAATGTAAAATATCTTCTTGAAACTCTAAACAAGTAAGTGAAAGGTCTTTATGAGAATAATGCAAAGTCCATGAAAAAGGAAACTGAAGATGATCTCAGAGGAGGGAAAGCTGTCTGATGCTCATAGAATTGTAGGTTTACTATAGTCAAATGGCCATCTTACCAAAAGCAATCTACAGATTCAGTGCAATCCCCATGAAAAGTCCAACTCAATTCTTTGCAGAGCTAGAAAGAGCAGTTCTGAACTTCATGTGGAATAACAAAATAACCCAGGACTGAAAAACAATTCTGAACCATAAAAGCACTTTTTGTTGGAATCACTATCCCTGTCCTCAAGCTCTACTAAAGATTAACAGTGATAAAAACCACATGATATTGGTAATGACACAGACTAGTTGATCAATGCAATAGAATTGAAGACCCAAAAATATACCCACATGCCTATGGATATTTTATCTTTGACAAAGACTCTAAAACCATACAATGAAAAAAGAAAGCATCTTCTACAAATGGTGCTGGTCTAACTTGATGTCTGCCAGTAGGAGAATGTAAAGTGATCTATTTCTATCTCTTTATAGAAAGCTTGCATCCAAGTGGATTAAGGACCTCCACATAAAACCAAATACATTGAATCTAATACATCAGAAAGTGGGAAATAGCACTGGACATGTTGACACAGGGGAAAGTTTCATGAACAGTACAACAGTTACTCAGTCTCTAAGATCAACAATTGACAAATGGGACCTCATGAAACTGAAATACCTCTGTAAAGCAAAAGACACCATCAATAAGACCAAACAGCATCCAACAGATTGGGGAAAGATCTTTACTAACCCTACCTCCAATAAAGGGCTAACATCCAAAAATACAAAGAACTGAGTAAGTTAAACTCTAGAAAACCAAATAACCCAATTAAAAATTGTAATACATAGCTAAACAGAGAATTCTCTTGTAGGAATCTGGAATGGCCTAGAAGCACTTAAGGAAAATGGTGAAAGCCCTTAGTCATTAGTGAAATGAAAATCAAAATTACTCATAGATCTCACCTTATAACAATCACGTTGGGTAATATAAAAAATTTAGGTAGCAGCAGATGCTGGGGAGATCGTTGAGAAAAGCTACACTCCTCCATTTCTTCTGGAATTGTAAGCTGGTACAAACACTTTGGAAATCAATATGGCAGTTCCTCAAAAAAAAAAAAAAAAAAAAAAAACAACTTGAAATAATTGTACCTGAAGACACAGCTATATATCTTCTGGGCACATACTCAAAGATGTTTCACCATACTACAAGGGCACATGCTCCACTATGTTCATTGCAGCCTTATTTAAAATAGCCAGAAGCTGGAATCCACCCAGAAGTCCCTCAATGGAAGAATGGAAACAGAAACTGTGGTACATTTACAGAATGGACATACACCAGGGGCAGACTCAATATGATCCTGTGGTGGCTTTTATTGCTCTTTCCTGTGTACCCTTGTGGTCCTAGGGGCAGCTCTGGGTGTCTGCCTGTCACTGAATAAGTGTAGCTGACAACTGTGCACTCACACACTCCCACATTGACGGTGACACTCATCAGTCTACAATTGAGTGATTTGAGAAAACAACTCTAACAGGGTGAACTGGGAGCTCATTGCCATTCCTGGGTCACTCTGTCTTGGGCATAGTCTCTTTCCCTCCCACTTTTGATCAACATTGCCACTAGGAGAAAAAGTAAGCCCATAGTGCTGCCTTGAGCTGTAAGCACTCCTCCTGCCCTTCCAGACTACCTAGTTCTAGCACTGGGGACAGGAACAAACAGAGGCAGTCTTCTATTTCCTTTAATATGTAACTTCTTGTCTGAGCAATTAAACTCTTCTAGTTATCCTTCTGGTAAATGGAAATACTTTTGTTTCATCATGATCAGGGTCTATTTATTTTTATTAAATGATTTAAATAAAACTTTTGACATTTTTGGCCCAGGCAGTGGTGGCGCATTCCTTTAATCCCAGCACTTGGGAGGCAGAGACGGGTGGATTTCTGAGTTCGAGGCCAGCCTGGTCTACAGAGTGAGTCTCAGGACAGTCAGGACTACACAGAGAAACCCTGTCTCGAAACACCAAAAAAAAAAAAAAAAAAAAAAAAAAAAAAAAAAAAAAAAAAAAAAAAAAAAAAAAAAAGAATTTTTGATATTTTTGACCAACTTTCCCAAGGTTAAATGCTTCATCTAATCCTTTTGACCTTGAACTGAGAGTCTCAGAAATTCTCAAAAGAATTAATGGAGCAGCATTAAGCTAATCAGCCTTATTTCATATGATGGAAAGAACACTAAAAGTCATATGCAGTGGCACACAGCTATAGTCCTAACTATGGAGGAAATTACACCAAAGGTCATGTTAAAGTGCAATAGCCTTCTGGGAGTCCCAGAACTATGGTTAAGAAGAAGATCTAAGATGGGAAGGGACCAGAGCCTGAGAGATGGAGGGCTCAGGGCTTAAGAGGGCTTACTGCTCTCTGAAGAGCCAGAGGTTAGGTCTTGCCACTCACATTAGGGATGACTCTGGAAACAGTAGTTCCACGGAATCAAATGTCCTCTTATGGCCTCTACAGGTAACCTACACACACACACACACACACACACACACACACACACACACAGCAAAATAAACCTTTTTCTTTTTTAAACATTTGGGACCATATCATGAAGGCCTCTGAAAGGATGAGCATTGTTTCTTGAGACAGAGTGTTGTCTTGAGCTGTAAGCACTCCTGTCCCTTCCAGACTACCTAGTGATAGTTCTGGGTAGAGGAACAAACAGAGACAGTCTTTTATTTCCTTTAACATATAACTTCCTGTCTTCACTTTTAAACCCTTCTAGTTATCCCTCTGGTAAATGAAAAGGCTTTTGTTTCATCATGATCTGGGTCTACTTGTTTTTATTAAGTGATTTAAAACTTTTGACATTTTTGACCAACTTTCCCAAGGTTAAATGCTTCATCTAATTCTTTTAACCTTGAATGAAGAGTCTCAGAAATTCTCCAAAGAATTAAAAGAGCAGTATTAAGCTAATTAGGCTTATTACACAAGATGGAAAGAATACTAAAAGTCATGTGCACTGGCACACAGCTATAGTCCTAACTCTTGTGAGGCAGAAGCAAGAGTATAAGAAGTTCAAAGTCACGTTTAGTTACACAGAGAGTCTACGGACAGTCTGGGTTACCTGAAGCAATGATACACATTGCCTGGAGATGTGCCCAGCATGCCTGACACCTGGTTCAATCCTCAGCACTAAAGAAAACACACAGCAGCTCTTAGCATCTAATCCCATCATTTAGGGCACTAGTTCTCAACCTGTGATCAAATACCAAATGTGCTGCACATCAGCTATCTACATTCCGTTCCATAACAGCAGCAGAACTACAGTTGTAAAGTAACAACAAAATAGTTTTATATTGGGAGGTCGCCCCACCTGTCTTAAAGGGCTGCAGGATTAGGATTGAGGAGGTGAAAGTGGAGGTGGGGGCAAGGATCAGGAATTCAAGGTCATCCTTAGCCAGACAGCAAGTTTAAAGGTGGATTGTGCCACTGGACACATTGCTTTGGGGTGGGTGGGTGAGTGGGGTAATGCAAAGAAAATCATGAATGTGTAGATGAATCTTGTCAAATTCCGTTCTTGGACTAGTTGAGATAGCATTGCATTTGTTTTTGTTGATTTAATTAAGTATAGAAATGGATTTCTTTTCTTTGTGGTTTTGTTTTTCAAGGCAGAGATTCTTTGTGTAACCCTGGCTGTCCTGGAACAAGCTCTTGTATGTTGAGAGCCGACTTTTAGCAGAAAGCGGCTAGATTATCTTTGCAGCCATCTGGAACCATATACCCTGATAAGAAATTTGGTTTTCAATAGCCTACAACAGCTGAAGCACACTCTGATATCCCACATATTTTGTGTTGCTGTTTACTGCCCCCAGCTGCAAGGCGCACGTGGTAGCCACGCCTGCAAGGCATGCAGTTCATGTGCTGTCCAGGAACTATCTACACCATACATGCCTGTAAGGCACACGGTGCACGTGCTATCCATGCTATAGACACCTGTAAGGCTTAGGTCATATCCACACCTGCAAGGCATGTGGCAAAAGCTTATAAATACCTCAGAATTCCCTTCAATAAAAAAGAGACTTAAGACTTGAGACTTGATCAGACTTTCTGTCTTGTCCCATTCTTTGCGTCTCCTGCCTCTGCAGCCCCACTCTCTCTCTTGACCAAAGCACTTAGCCCCCAAGAGCCTTGAGGCAGAGTAAAGGCCTCAACACTTGTAGACCAGGCTGATATGGAACTCACAGAAGTTCAATTGTGCTTGTCTCTGGAATGTTGGGATTAAAGGCCCACACCTGACAACCAGAGTGAAATCTCAGGAACCCAAGTAACAGTAGAAGGTGCAAAATGTGTTTGATGCCTATTCTCATGGAGTGACAGGCTTACCACTCCTACCTGACAACCATACATGACATACAGCACACAGAATGTGTAGTTTAGGTGGTGGTGTTTTGAGACAGGTCTTCACTATGTAGGCAGGTTGGAATTTTCTATATAAACAAGGCTGGCCTTGAATTTATAGGTCCATCTGCCTTCTGAGTGCTGAAATTGGGTTGCCTATGCCACCACACCACACTAGACAACAGAGAGAGAGACAGAGAGAGAGAGAGAGAGAGAGAGAGAGAGAGAGAGAGAGAGAGAACAGAAAATCTGAATCCTTGATAATTAAATCAGATGTTAAACATAACTCACCTTTTGTACTTTCAGACTTAGAAACTGTGGTTCTACATGTTGGGATAACAGATACATAGGAACAGCTGTTCTGTTCGAGATGCCAAAATGGCAGCAAAGCTGAATGGTGAGGCCAGAAGACAAACAAGCAGTTTACAGACCCACCAACAGACATTCTCTACCCAGTAGTAGCAGCTGCTATTAACCCAACAGCAAATCCAAGTCTGGATATAACAGTGTCCTGTCTGAAGGGAATCAAATCAAGTGACACTGGCTGCATGGTGCCTTTCTGTGGAGGGAAGGCATGAAGAATGGCTGTCTTCATAGACCTGTTTCTCTATGGAATATTTGTAACCTTTTGATGTCAAAGAATGAAAGGTTTGGGGTTTTGTTATTATTATTTAGATTTATTTCTTTGTGTGTGTGTGTGTTTTACCTGTGTGCATGTATGTCTGTGCACCGTGTGTGTGTGTGTGTGTGTGTGTGTGTGTGTGTGTGTGTGTCTGCAGAAAAGTTAGTTCCCTTGAAACAGGAGTTATAAAAGGTTGTGAGCTGCCATGTGAATAGTGGGAACTGAACCTGGGTCCTCTAGGAAGAACAGCCAGTGCTCTTAACCACTAAGCCATTTCTCAGCCTCTATTTCTATTTAAGGGAATTGTTTGGTAATCGGGCTTGACATAAAGTATCTTTTCTAGCTGAGCCATCTTCTTAACTCTGTGTTTGAGACAGGGTTTCATGTAATCCAGACTGTCCTCTCATTATGTAGCTCAGGCTGTCTCAAACTTCTACTCCTCTAGCTTTTACATCAAAAGTGTTAGGACTACAGGCCAGAGCCTGCAAGTCCACTGTTGTTTGGTATTGGTTTGGTTTCAGGTTTCAGTCTAGGTAAACAGACTAAATGCTTTGTTACATCTGTTCCCTAAGGCCTAAGGCAGTGCTCACTCACTGGGAAGTGTAGGTGTTTGTGGTGTGAATTCCCAAAGGTTTTGAAACTCACTTGGATTTTACAATTGAATTTCACAGTTTCCCTTTTAATTACTAAACACAAGGAAAACCAAACCTCCTTAAGAGGTTTGCTGGGTGGAGATTCCAACTTCTAATCAGCTAGTAGCAGTTTGCCTCTGAGTTCCAGCTGTGAAGGGGAGATTTGAGTAGCAAGGTGTTAAGGCTGCAGCAGAACCAGAGAAGACTTCTGGGAACTTGGAGTCACAGGCAGGCAGCCTGGCTTGGATAGAAAGTTCTCTGTCCCATCTGGTGAGTCACTCACTTCCACTGAGACCCTTCTTCTCTCTTTCCCCCAAATGAGGCCCTTGGTAGTGCCACCTAGAATCCTGCTCCACTGAGGTTGGAGGGTCAGGTTACTTCTTGAGCTCAGGAGTTCTAAGCTAGACTGAGCAATATAGCTGGGCTGCAAGGGGTGCTGGAGGATCTCAGCACTGTCTACAGCCAATCTCTGGTAGCCAAGTGCGTATTCACTTGGTATGCTATGATCTTGATTCAGACCCTTAGGTAAATGGAATATTTCCCTGGTTTGGGGACAATCTTGTTATGTATCCCAGGCTAACCTGAATCTTACAATGGTTGATTTCCTGCACTGTGTATCACATGAATGCCTGGAGCCTGTGAAGCCTAGAAGAGTCCTAGAATCAGAGCTGTAAGCCATCATGTGGCTGCTGAGAATTCAACCCAAGTTCTCAAAGCAGCCAATTCACTTAGGCACTGACCTATCCCTCCACTTTCCGAACCCCTGTTTTTGAGGTCTCACTATGTTACCCTGGCCTGGCCTTGAATTCAAAGATATCAGCCTGCCTCTGCCTTCCAAGCACTGCTGTGGTTAAAAACATTTACAAACATGCTCAGCCTTGCCTAATCATTTTAATTTCTGCTTTTCGCTTATTTTGCATTATTATTATTATTATTATTATTATTATTATTATTATTATTATTATCATTTTGTTGAGAACACAGTCTCTACATAGTCCTGGTTGTCCTAGAACTCATTAGGGAGACCAGGCTGGCTTCCATGTGATCATCATGTTTTTGCCTCTGGAGTGCTGGGGTTAAAGACACAAAACCCCCACACTTGGTTATTTACATTAAATTTAAAGCAAGACTTTAGTGGCACAGGCCTGTAAACTTGCAAAACCGAACCAGGAAAAATATGGGTTAGAGGCCAGCACAAAGTAAATAGGGAGACTCTCATGTTAGAAAAAAAAATAGTAGAGGTATGTTGTGAAATGCTGTCCTGGTGCCCACGAGCCATTAACCTCTTTATCATATCAGCTGTGGTTACTTGATCATGTCTATTGACCTTCCATTCAGGGAGGGACACTAGCCCCTCACCTGTGGTGCACCCATGCCAGCTGTATGCATTTCTGCCCTAACTGTTCCTGCTATCAGGAGGCTGAGTATGTTGGAGCAGATGGTTCACTGAAGGAAGGGTTCCATCTTTGCAGCTATGGGGATGTCATGTTGGGGTGGGACTGTGTTGTCACTATTTGGGGGTCACTTAGGCTTCTGTATATAACCTCACCCAGGATCTTGTATAAAAATCTGATAAGTTCATTGGCTGGCCAAGTTGAACTTCAGTGGGAAGCTCCCATGTCACCATTGGTGGTTTACCTGGGGTGACAACTTATTAGTTCACATCTACCCAGGGATTGTTCATAAAGTTGGGTTGACACAGTAGGCAATTGCTCCATCACTGAGTCACATTCCCAGCCTAACTTGCTTATTTATATCATAATGTTCATGCACTGCTCAGAGATGTCAGAAGAGAGCCCTGCATCCATTGGAACTGGGGTTACAAATGACTGGGCGATCTATGTAAGTGTTGGGCATCAATCCCGGGTCCTCTGCAGCAGGAAGCAAGCTTCATCTTAGTCTTAGGACTAGTGTCATGGAGTTGGGCAGCATTTGGTTCATGTTTGGTAGATTCCTGGGGATAAGATAGCATTACCTTAGTACACTTATTTTTAAGAGAGAAACACTAGAAAGGAAGGGGGTAATGACTTTGCAAGTTTGTAGAAGGAGGCTGTTTAGGGTTGGGGAGCTACAGCTATAGAGTTCAAAGTTCAATGAGGACAGAAACCCAGTCATTGAGAGACTTCTAACATGGAATTTTGACCTTTGTTTTCTGAGTTGGTGGGGCTGGGGGTGGGGGTTTCACTCTTGAGCCCCACATGGGAATCATTATGGAGTCTAGGCTAGTCTCAAATTCAGGGACATCCTCCTGTCTCGGCCTCATGAACTAGTATTACATGTAAGCAGCAGCAGTGAAAATGTACACTTTTCATTAAAAAGTACAGAAAACTTCCAGATGTGATATTACACACCTTTTATCACAGTCCTTGGGTGACAGAAGCAGGAGGATCTCTGAGTCTGAAGCCCGCCTGGTCTACTAAAGAATTCCAGGCCAGGGCTAGATTAAGAGAGACTCTGTCTAAAAAAAAAAAAAGAAATAAAAATTTACAAAAACCCAAGGCAAACAATTTTTTTTAAAAGATTTATTTATTTTATATATGTGAGTATACTGTTGCTGTCTTCAGACATACCAGAAGAGGGTATGAAATCCCATTACAGATGGTTGTGAGCCACCATGTGGTTGCTGGGAATTGAACTCAGGACCTCTGGAAGAGCAGTCAGTGCTCTTACTCCTGAGCCATTTCCAGCCTGAGGCAAACATTTTTATTTTTAAAGTCCTCTCATTTTGGAGTTGAGAATGCAGTACTATACAAGTTATATGATCCTAAATTCTAAGCTACATATTTTACTGAATTAGATTATTATTATTATTATTATTATTATTATTATTATTATTATTATTATTGAGATGGGTCTCTCTCTGTTGAGTTCAAGGTCAGCCTGGACTACAAAGAGAAACCCTGTGTGTGTGGGGGTGGGGGGTGAGAATGGGGGCTTTCTGTCTGGAGACCAAGCATGTTGGTCCATATCTTTAATCTTAGCTCTGGGTAGGCAAGCAGATCTCTGAGTTCAAGTCTAGCCTGGTCTATCTACATCTTCACAGTGATTTTCCATTCTGACTACATAGTAATAACATACATAATAATACATACATAATAATAATAGCCTAGAACTGGAGAGATGGCTCAGTGGTTAAGAGCACTGACTATTCTTCCAGAAGTTCTGAGTTCAATTTCCCAGCAACCACATGGTGGCTCACAACCATCTGTAATGGGATCTGATGCCTTCTGCTGATGTGTCTGAAGACAGCTACAGTGTATTAACATAATAAATAAATAAATAAATAAATCTTAAAAATGACTCAGCCTGATAAGTAAGTATATACATACATATAAACATACATAAGGCTGGGAAACATATACAACATTATATATAGATATACACACTGGTAAAATGCCCATGGACATAAAAAGAAGTATTTAAAACACTTAATTTAGATGGTTGTGGGGACAAAGGCAGTTAATCCCAGCACTCAAGAGGAAGAGGCAGTTTGAGTCCAGCCTCCAGAGTGAGTTTCAGGACACCCAGGATTACACAAGAGACAAAAGCAAAACAAAAATGCCCATCTTAATTAAAACAAACAAGCCTCTTGATTTTGGCGTCTTATAGTTCTGTGTTCTGTGTTTGAAAATACTGTTCTGCTGATTTCCCTTCTTCATCGTTGCCAACTAACCACAAGATGCCTGAGCAAGACACCAAATGTCTGCATCATCAGTGCACTTGAAACTGTGTGGATTCAAATATTTGCTACTGCTTTGCACACATGAGAGAGCCAGTTGGTTCTGCAAGAAACATTAGAGCCTCCATGTCAGATAAATTGAACAAAATATTTAGTTTGTGTACACTTAGTATTTTCATGACTGGTTGGAGAGGCAGAAAGTTAGGGTAAAGATATCTTGTTGAAGTTTCATGTAGCCCAGGCTGATGTCCAGTTTGCAAAGTAGTTGAGGCTGACCTTGATCTCTTGATTCTCCTATCTTTCTTTTGAGACAGGGTTTCTCTGTAGCTCTAGCTGTCATGGAATTCCCTATGGAGACCATGTTAGCCTCAAACTCAGAGATTCACATATCTCTGCCTCCTAGGATTAAAGATGTACAGCACCATGACTGCTTTTAATTTATTTCATATGTATATGAGAGTTTGCCTTCATATATATCAGATTTCCTGGACCTGGAGTTACAGGCAGTTGTGAATTGACAGGCAAAAGCTGAGAATCAAATCCAGGTACTCTATAAGAGCAACAAGTGCTCTTAATTGCTGAGCCATTGTCCTAGCTCTAGACCTCCTGTCTTTCAAGTGTTGGGAACACAAGCCTGTGCACTCTCAGCCATGCAGGGTCTTGAGTGGAGGTTAAGAGAGTTTAAGTGAGCTTCCAGGATCCTCAGGACTCCCTTTGAACTGACAAGGATGAGGATAAAGTGGGCTGCGCCCAATGATGCTTGAGAGAAGACAGCTACTGCAACCAGCAGTGTGTGCTTTGGGTTTAAGCTCAATGGAACCCAGAGTGGACTGAGCAGTGACTGTGGCCCTGTGATGGGTGAGAAGGGTTGTCTAAGTCCTAACATAAAAATAGATGTTCTTTTTTAGATGCTTCTCCAGGATTTTTACCCCTGAAGAACCACCAAGATGAGCAGCAAGCCCCTACTCACTCTCCAGGAGCTGGCAGGACAGAACCTTCTGAGGAATGAGGCCTTGGCCATCATTGCTTTGGAGGACTTACCCATACTATTCTTACCACAACTGTTGAAACAAGCCTATGATGGTAATCATTGTAAGGTCCTGAGGTCAATAGTGTCTTCCTGGCCTTTCCCCCGCCTTCCGCTTGGAGTTCTGAGGAAGAGGACACCCTACTTGGAGACTCAATTACAAGTTGTCTTAGAGGAGATTGATAAGCTGCTTATCCAGAAGGTTCGCCCCAGGTGAGGAAGACTTAGATACACTCAGAGGGTAGCCCAGAAAGTCTAGAGCAGAGATGAAGGGAGTCAGGTGTGGAAGGGTGCAAGGATGGGGTGGAGGATTCTGATGCCATCAACTTGGAGAACCACGGACGATTTGGCCATTGCTGTGCCATCTTGGAAAGGGCTGTGGAGTGTGTGGGACACATGTTGGATACAGCAGTGGCTGAAGGCCTTCCGCTGCTTTCCGAAGGTACTAGAAATGGAATAGGGACATGCCAAAGTCCATGGAAAAAAGTGAGACACAGAATGGAAGGCCAACTTCAGGGATAGAATAAAGACACACTTCAGGGAGTTGGAGAGATAGTTTAGAGGTTGAAAGCACTGGCTGCTTTTCCAAGGGTCCTGAGTTCAATTTCCAGCCACCACAAGGTGGCTCACAACCATCAGTAGTGGGATCTGGTGCCCTCTTCTGGTTTTCATGCATATGTGCAGGCAAAACACTACATAATAAATAAATAAATCCTTTTTTTTTTTTTTTTTTTTTTTTTGTTTTGTTTTGTTTTGTTTTTCGAGACAGGGTTTCTCTGTATAGCCTTTGGCTGTCCTGGAACTCACTCGGTAGACCAGGCTGGCCTCGAACTCAGAAATCTGCCTGCCTCTGCCTCCCAAGTGCTGGGATTAAAGGCATGCGCCACCACCGCCCGGCAAATAAATAAATCTTACACACACTCACACACTCTTTAGATATTGCCCCCTTGCCTACCTGCTGAAACTTGTTTTTCTGTTTTACCCACAGGAAGTACAAACTAAGAGTGCTGGATTTACGGTCTGTGGGACAACACTATTTGGATGTGTGGCCTGGGTCCATGGATGACTGGTTACCCAAGACCACTCAAGCAGATCCTTGCTGTTCTAAGACAGTAGTAACACATCCCTTGAAAGTAGCAGTGGACTTGTATCTCAAAGATAGAGGCCAGAGTAGGCTGTTCTCCTACCTTGTTCAGTGGAGTGATAGGAGGAAAGGGTTGTTACAGCTGTACTGTAATAAGCTTCAGATTTGGTCACCATCCCATCAAAACTACAGGAGGCTCTCACAAAAGGTGAGCCTGGAGCACGTAGAAACACTGGGCCTGCATTCTTCCTGCAGTCCATCCTTTTTGCTTAACTTGGCTCCTTACCTGCGCCAAATGAGGAACCTGTGTAAACTTGCTCTCTCCAACATCCGTGAAGAGAACTTTGTCTCCCCAGAGAAGAGGAGGCGTATCATCACCAGGTTTACCTTGCAGCTCCTTAAGCTGGAGAGACTGCAGAAGCTGCATCTCGATGCTGTCTGCTTCCTTGAGGGACACCTGGACCAGCTGCTTGGGTAAAGACATGCTCTGCAGAGCAAAGCCAAGCCTATTCCTTTACATTAGTGGGTACTTGAGTCCCTGCAGCCACTGTAGGTTGACACTACCAAGGCATTAGCATATCAGGGTGTCATTTTCATGTCTGCTCTGGCCTGGAGAGAAGTCTCACATAATCACTAATGGAAAGATGCAGGTCTAACCTGGGCTTGGTGATCTTCAAAGGGATGCATGCTGAGAAGCCCATTAGAAATCAATGAGATCTAGTGAGTGGCTTCTGTTTTTTCCTTAGCTAGTGTGTTTCAACTAAGAGGGAAAGAGGCAAGTGAAGAGGGCATTGTTACAACTAATTGTATTAGGTTCCCATCTGTCCTCTATTCAGCAGGCATGTGAATAGTCACATCAGTTTGCCTACAATTTCTCATATAGGAAATACTGAAATTTTTCTGTAAATGTAATGGTGCTATTTAAAAAAAAAAAAAATTATCCTGTAGAAATGGAGAAACACTTCTAAGAGCTCTTAACAGGCATTTTCCTTGGCACCAAGCTGAAGTGTGAATCATTTTGCCTCTCTTGATTCTGACTGGCCTATATGTTTTCATTTTCCTCATGACTAGATTTAGTGCAGGCTTATTCATGATGGTAATATCTGAAGTTTCTGAGCATAAATTAAAGTTTGCCCTTTTTGAAGAAATAGGGAAAATTTGCTTTACAGATGTTTTGATATTTTATGTGTATATGTGTGAGTCTGAGTGTAGGTTTGCATATTATTTGCCAGTAGAGATCAGAAGTCATTATGGATTTGATCCCCAGGTACTGTTTCAGGTGAGCTACCATGTTGGTACTGGGAACTGAACCCACATCCTTTCCAAGAACAGCAAATGCTCTTAACTACTCCAGTCAGGCTCTAGCACCTAACTTTGTTTTATATTATTTTGTTTGTTTGTTTGTTTTTTGAAATAGGGTTTCTCTATGTAACCCAAGTTGTCCTATAGACCAGGCTGGTGTCAGTTTCACAGAGATCTACTAAACTTTGCCCCCTACCTTCCTCAGATCACAGTGACAGTGGTCTCTTTATCTTTGTCTCCATTTCCAGTGCTGGGATTAGAAGCAGCTGCAACCTTTATCACTATATTCTAAGCAATTTATTTTGCGTGTTTCAGGAAAATGGGGATGGAGAGCTTCAGCTCTTGTGGAAGTCAAAGGACAATTTGCAGGAGTCAGTTCTCTTCCTTCTATCATATAGATCCCAGTGATAAAATATAGACTGTCAGCCCCTTTGGGGACAGGCTCTTTTATCTGCTAAGGAGTCTTACCCTGGAATAGGCTGGGTTTGTTGTTGTTTGATTAGTTCTTTGCATTTGTTTTGTATTTTTGTTTGTGTTTATGTTTCTCTATCTGTGTGTTTTCAACAAGGTTTCTTTTTTTTTTCAAAAAATTATTTATTTAATTATTTTATATGATACTGTAGCTAGCTGTCTTCAGACACACCAAAAGATGGTATTGGATCCCATTACAGATGGTTGTGAGCTAACATGTGGTTGCTGGGAATTGAACTCAAGACCTCTGGAAGAACAGCCAGTGCTCTTGATCGCTGAGCCATCTCTCCAGCCCTAACAAGATTTCTTTGTGTAGCCCTGGATGTCCTGGAAATCCTTCTGTAAACCTCTGTATATATTATGGCCTCTAACTAGGAACTCTGCTTGCCTCTGCCTCCTGAATGTTGTGATCAAAGGCATGCATCACCACCACCCAGCAGGAATGGGCTTTTTTAAAAATGACTTCTTACTATGTGGCCCAGAATCACCTTGAACACCTTGTTTCTTTTGTCTCAGCTTCCTGGTGTCAATATTACAGTTGTAATACTTAGCTTTTTTTTTCAAGATAGGTTCTCACTTTGTTGCTCTGTCTTTCTTGGAACTTACTGTGTAGACTAGGCTGGCCTCAAATTCACAGATATCTACTTGCCTCTTCCAAGTGCTGGGATTAAAGATGTGCACTAATCTGACTAGTTCCCACACCCAGCTTTGGTGTCTTTTAGTCTGGATAGGTGATGGGTAGTTGGGAGTGTGTAGTAGTGAGGTTGGGGAGGTACAAAGGCATGAAACACTGGACAAATACAGGATTGCTGAGGGTGTGGTTGGTCAATGCGTGCTGCACGGCTTTTGCCAGTCCTTTCTGTGTGCTCCTTGCTTCTTTAGGCATTGTAGAGTGAAAAATTATAAAGGCCATTTTATGAAATATGTGTAGATTTTTTGCCTTACAGAACTGAAAATAAGATTTCAGGCCTTCACATTCCAGGTGAAGGACACTTGCTGGATTACATTCCTCAAGCCTCGCCCAAGGCAGGAAGGCATTCCTGATTACAGATAAAGATGCTACCACCTAGGTGGGGCCCTAGCCCTATAGCCGGAAAAAGTAAAGATAGCAATCTGAAATGGCCGGATAGGGCACAATGGTATGGTAAAAACCACATTTTTGAGAAGAATGCAGGGCGATTTCCACATGACACTAATCATTTAGAGTGAATACCTCTGAATTGTTCCACTGTTTTCATGTTTTGTATCTTTAACAACCCCATCCCACTCCCCTGGTTTGTGGTTTTTCCCTTTAAAACCCTCCAAGGACTGGCCGAGGGGGTCGGACCTTGACTCCAGCGCGAGTACCTGGTCAGACCGCTGGCTGCCAGCTCTTTCCCTAATAAACCTCTGCTGATTGCATCCAGGTATGGTTTCTTGTGATCTTTGGGTGGTCGCGATTCCGGAGGCTTGAGGAAGGGTCTCCCGAGTATGGGAGTCTTCATTTGGGGGCTCGTCCTGGATATGCGACCACCTTAATCCAAGAACCACGCTGGGAGGTAAAGGGACACCGCGGTTTTTTCTGTCTGGTTGTTGTGTGACCTTTTGTATAAATTGCCTGGTTTTTCATGTACTGATTTCTGGTTTTTCATGTGCGGGTTTGCCTAAATCGTCTGATTTCTCGTGTGCTAGGGTTGCCTAAATCGTGTGCTGTTTTGTCTAGGTTTGTTTAAGTTATTTGGTTTCTAAGTTGTTTGTGCCCGTCTGTCTGAATTATTTGGTTTCTGAAAAGTGCACTTCGGTTTGGACTAGCAGCTGTTTCTGTCTCGTGAGGGGCAGTAAACCATTTTTGTTTCGAGAGGAGACAAATGAGTGATTAGCAGACGTGCTGGAGAGTCACTAGCTGCTGCACCCCCAGAGACGTTTGGGGGTTCATCTAGGTGCCGGGGAGGACGTGGAATCCCTCTAGGCTGGCACAGGTTTGCATCTAGGTGCCGGGGAGGACGTGGAATCCCTCTAGGCTGGCACAGGTTTGCATCTAGGTGCCGGAGAGGACGTGGAATCCCTCTTGGCTGGCACTGGCGATTGAGACGGGTTTTTTTGTTAGTCTTTTTGTGTGTTAACAATGAAAACTAGAGAGAAAAGGTCAGAAATGGCCACCGTGGTAGTTGTGCTCTCATGGCAGTGTGTCTATTTTTGGGTTGTTCATTGCTGGTATGTTAGAAATCTGTTAGACTTGGTCCAGCATAGGCTGACCAAGTTGTCTGAATCTGTTAAATCTGAATCTCTGAAGACTGACCGCGTTGTCTGGTTATTGGAGTCTTACTTGGAAGGCGAGAGGACTTCCAGAAGGTCAGGGGATCTGACTGTCAGGTTTCAAGAGACTGAGCGCTCCTACTTGGGAGAAGACGTGGAATCCTTCTCCATCTGGGGTCGTGACCAAATGTAGTTAAGTGTTATTTGTGCCACCCGTGGCAGGGGTGAGCTATCTGTGTTTTATGTACTACACGTGAGAGGGGTGAGTTATTTGTGTTGTTTTTTTATATGTGTGTGTCTTTTCTTGGCAAATCATCTGTGTGTTAGCTGTTAATCTACTGTGTTAAACATCTTGAGTTAAAAATAGGTAACATGATTGCCGGCAGAGAGAGAAATGAAGCCGCCGGTACAAGAATACAACTGCAGAAAGGCGGGCAGGTTCTTTAATAAGGGGCAGCTACCTCGGTTTGTGCTCCTACAGCCTGCCTACCGCATGTAGGGTATGCTTCAGGTAACAGCACATGGAGGGTGCCCTCACCCAGCCCGCACTTGGCGGGCTACAACTCGTGGTTCCCCAGCACAGCAACAGCGTGCAACAGCTACCTAGTTTGGTATTCCTGGCTGTACTGGGTACCTTGAGGTCACTAGTGCAACAAATGGCGGTTTTCCACCTGCCGCCTATGAAGATAGATGAGAACCCAGGTGATAAAAGAAAAAAGAAAAAAACCTGGCAGTGGAGCCAGGACAGCTAGACAAACAGCCGCAGCAAGATTGTTCACCTGAGAGTTAATTATTTTTTTTTTTTTTAAAAAAAAGAGAGACAAGAACTGGTTAAAACTGCTTACTTAATTTAGTTTAAAACTTACTTGTGAGGCAGTCTTGATTTACACAAGAAAAACTGATAATTCGCCCTGCTCTGTGGCTAGGAGAAGGACACCAGCAGAAAGTAGAAAAAAAAGGGGGCCAGCAGTTTTTTAGCTTCTGTAATAAGGAAGTTGATAATGATTTTTCCCAGTTTTATAAGTAAAGGAGTGCTTTTTTCTAAAATTACAGCTTAAAAGTTATAGGCTGCCCTGAGTCAGAAATATATATATATGAGTCAGGAATATATATATATGAGTCAGGAATATATATATATATATATCCTTCAGTTTTGATAAATTTTTTAGCCATTACTGTTTGAGACAATTTCATTATTTGTATGAGATTTTCATTAAGATTTGGTTCAAAGATGAGAGTTCTGACAAGATAAAATTAAAGAAGTGGTGAAGACTTGTGCTCTTACGTTAGACATAAAAATGTTTACTTTATTGTTCTTGTTGTAATCAGAAATAACTCTTTAAAAGGTTTTTATAGAACTATGACCAAAGTTTCTATTTTGTTAAAAGTTAAATTCGAATAAGTGTCAAATGTAACTCAAGTTGCCTTTTAAAAATTGTTAATAACTGTATGAACCTTCAACATCGTAATAGTCCTTACTGTGAAATGCTATAGATAAAGCTATTTGTTCTGATTTGATTTCTTTCTTAGAGCTTCAGAGGTGAGCTCACATTACACCTGTGGACAAGGTTTACAGACTGAATTAGGTTGTGGTTTCTAGTGTGATGTGAACAGCAGTCATGCAGCCTCACAAATGCATCAGTCTACACAGAGTTCAAAGCAATAAATAAGGTAAAAGCCTTGCTTTCACAAGACCTTTGCAGGTTCTGGTCTTCAGATTGGGGACCCCGTCAATTGATCAGGCCGTGGTCAGCAGCAGGTCAATTTGGAGCAGATTTGACTGAGACCTCCATGTGACAGAAGGTAAGGGACACCCAGAGGCCCACGCCAGATTCCGCTGATAGGTCTTGAGAGAGAAGATTATATGAGACCCCACTAAGTTTGATCAGGACACATGAGGTTAAGCAGAGATCAGATAAGTTACCCACAGCCTTTCTAGACTAGCTCATAGAGACATTCTGTCAGTGTAGACAAGGCTCCAGAGGCTACAGAGACTACAAGATAAGTCATTGAAAGATTTAGGAAGTATACTACATATTAAAATGATTGATGGTAATAGCAAGTGAGAGAAGATTTAAAAGAAAGGAATAGAGAAGGTTTAGTGTAAGTCTAGAAGAAAAGAGTAGAGAAGAAGAATAGAGATCAGTTGCTGTGAGTCCACAGGAATAGAGAAGAATAGAGGAGACTAGAGAGAGGTGAAGAAAGAGAAAGGTGACAGGAAAGAATTTACAGAAAGCAGAAAAAAGGGATTCCAATCAAAGAGAGATAAAACTCTTTGAAAAAGACCAGTGTGTGCATCGCAAGTAAAGGAGCCAGCTTCAGGGTCCAAGAGGGGCCTAACAAATAGAAGCCAGGGCCAAGAAATCCCAGGCCTTGAAAAACATCCCAGATGGTGAAGATATTAGCTCTGTGTGAAGACAGTGATTAAGATAGACAGGGTCCTCCTCCAGGCCAATGGGCCAAAATATATTTATGGACTACCCGAAAATGGTGGACTAAGAGATGGGCTGGGTATCCCATTCATTTATGGTCATCCTAGACTGTTCCTACCCTCTGTCGGGTTGAGACTTACTCCCCAGGATTGGGATCCAGACAGGCTGCAACTAACTGACAAGAACTCACGGGTAGAGGAAAGGCTCCTCCTACTGACTCCAGCCGGGAGCCGAGGTAACGTGCTTTACAGACGGGAGCAGTTTTCTCCATGCTGGTCAGAGACAAGCCAGCGCTACTGTGGTGGACACATGCCATCTGGACTGACTCCCCACCCCTGAGGTCATCGGTGCAGAGAACAACCTTGGAACTTGGGGCTGACAAGAAAGCCAACATCTGCATGGACAACAGGTATGCTTTTGCCACAGTCCATGCCTGCAAGGCTATATGCCAAGAGAGGAAACCCTGATGAAACCGGAAGCTGTAAATATTTGTTGCCCAGGATACCAAAAAGGGAGGAGACTCCAGCCTGAGGCAACAACCGGACAGATCAAGTGGCTTGATACAGGAGCCCTCCCAGGTTTGGGGCCTAAAAGAGACAATGGTGCACACAAGAAGGGAGAACTATACTCCCCAGAAAGCAAAGGATTTACCAGGCTAAATAATACACAGATGGACTCTTAAGATATGAGTGCAACCAAGCAGCTAAGAGACTTAAAGCGTATAAGGGACCTTAGGTTCTAAGCCAGAGAAATAATAGGACTTAGAGTAGATAAGAAATACCTAGGAGAAAACAGCCTAGAATAGGGACCTTCCCGAGGTTTCAAGTGTCCTAGGTAATTAGATCAGAGAGCAGTTTTAAGGTAAGTCAGGAATTGAAGATCCACTGTTTATATTGTCTCCGAAGCTCAGGACAGGTAGAGAGAATATACAGGACCCTAAAATTAAACTACCCTTGGGAACTGGCGCTGGCTAGAGTGTCCCTTGTTCTTGCTCCATACCCAGAATGCCCATTTTGTGTGAGAAATGATTTTTCAGGCTACTAAAAGACTGTTCCTGGTGCTGTGGACCATCCGACCTCCTTGAAGTTCACCATCACCACCTGTGACTGATGTCAACTGGAGAAGATCCAGATGCCTGAACAACCCCCTACTCTTTGGCTCCAGGTCTTCTGTTATTCTACAAAGCTAAAGAAGCAGCAGGCCTTGACTCCTGAGACCACCCCAGAGGCACAGGGAAAATGCTGCCTTGGAGGGTGGGACTTAGTGTGTGTACACCCAAGGTTAAATGACAGCTTGTGATTACAAGATTGAAGTTGAAATGTGAATCTAGAGTTATATAGATTTGTTCCTTTTGCAATTTCTCTTTATTATATATGTGATTTTATGTATATGTAGACAGCTATGTGCCACAAAATGTGGAAAAGTCAGAAGACAACTTTGAAAGTGTGCTACAAAGAAAAGGAAATGTTTTGAAACCCCTAGTCAATAGAATAGAGCCCAAGAACCCCTGCTAACAGATACCTAGTGCCTAAAATTGATAAATGGTAGACTTACAGCTCCGGGTTAACACCATGTGTTTCCACTGCTATCTTTGATGAAAACAAAGATTATTGTGTACTTGTCCAGCTAGATCCTGCAGGTACTCTTGAACTGAGTTTGAGATACACCCTAGATGATTCTGCAGACAGCCTATTTTCCTTGACTCTAGCTGTTACATTGTGACTAGGAGTGGCCATAGGTATAGAGACAGGTGTAACTACATTGATACAGACACCTCATTACTTTCATCAGCTGAGGGCTGCCACTGATGTGGATTTGAGAGCCCTAGAACAGTCAGTAACAAAGTTAAGTTGTTACTAGACTTGCTGTTTCTTAAAGGAGAAAGTCTGTGTGCTGCTCTAAGAAAAAATGTTACTATTATGTAGACCATTCAAGAGTGACCAGAGAGTAAATTCAGAAAAAAAGTTAGACCAGAGACAAGATAGAGATGCACCGCAACTTTGATTCGAGAGTTGGTTCAATCCTCCCTTGCTGGACCCCTTGTGATTTTACTTTTGCTCTTAACCATAGGCCCCTACATTTAAAATAGATTAGTAACTTTTGTTAGAGAAAGGATAAATGCTGTTCAGCTTTTTGTGTTGCGCCACCAATATAAGACTTTGGGTCAAGAAAATGGTAATTATTATGACACTGGAGTTTAAACTTTTCTAAAGATCCTAATCGGAAAAAGTGGGGTGAGAATAGACTTATTAATAATTGAGTTTTTATGATTAAAAACATAGCCAAATCGGAAAAAGTGAGGAATGTAGAGTGAAAAATTATAAAGGCCATTTTATGAAATATGTGTAGATTTTTTGCCTTACAGAACTGAAAATAAGATTTCAGGCCTTCACATTCCAAGTGAAGGACACTTGCTGGATTACATTCCTCAAGCCTCGCCCAAGGCAGGAAGGCATTCCTGATTACAGATAAAGATGCTACCACCTAGGTGGGGCCCTAGCCCTATAGCCGGAAAAAGTAAAGATAGCAATCTGAAATGGCCGGATAGGGCACAATGGTATGGTAAAAACCACATTTTTGAGAAGAATGCAGGGCGATTTCCACATGACACTAATCATTTAGAGTGAATACCTCTGAATTGTTCCACTGTTTTCATGTTTTGTATCTTTAACAACCCCATCCCACTCCCCTGGTTTGTGGTTTTTCCCTTTAAAACCCTCCAAGGACTGGCCGAGGGGGTCGGACCTTGACTCCAGCGCGAGTACCTGGTCAGACCGCTGGCTGCCAGCTCTTTCCCTAATAAACCTCTGCTGATTGCATCCAGGTATGGTTTCTTGTGATCTTTGGGTGGTCGCGATTCCGGAGGCTTGAGGAAGGGTCTCCCGAGTATGGGGGTCTTCAGCATGACTTGGGTCTTGCTTGACAATGAGTGAAGTATGTGCAGTTGAGGATGGCGGCAGACCTTAGTACAGATTTTATTATGTAGACTCTTGTGTAGCATCATGGGTACTGATCTGTCAGAGTTACAAAGATTTTGGCCCACATGGTCCTCCTATATTATTCTTGGCCATCCTCCTATACTAGCCATCAATTCCAAGAACTGTTTGCTTTTTTTCTCATTAGGTCTGTGAAGACCTCCTTGGATGACTTGGCAGTGACTCACTGTACTCTCTCAGTATCAGAATGGAACCATCTTTCTGAGTTCCCATGTGTCAGTCAATTGCAACACCTGAATTTGGAAAATGTCAGATTGACTGGTTTAAGTCCTGAACCCCTCCGAGTTCTGTTAGTAAAAGCTGGACCCACCCTGGTGGCCTTGGACTTGGAGGACTGTCACCTTGAGGAGAGCCAGCTCTATGTCATCCTACCTGCCCTGAGCAGGTGCTCCCGGCTCACCAAGTTCAGTTTCTATGGGAACCAAATCTCTATGCCTGCCATGAAGGATCTACTACACCACACTGCCAGATTGATACACCTTAGGCTGGAGCTGTACCCTGTCCCTCAGGACAGCTATGACTACAGCGGTACTCCCCACATGCAAAGGATGCAACAATGCTGTGATGATCTTATGAATTTACTGAAAACCATTAGGGAGCCAGGCAGGGTCTTCTTTGGTACTGACCGCTGTGATCAGTGCTGCAATCGATATATCTATAAGAAAACATTATGTGTAACTGTCAGAGATCTTACTAGCTGTATGCAAATATCAAAAACCTTGGTGGACAGTGGGAGATGAAAGGCAAGGCACAGGTATCTTGTAAGGATATACACAACATATGGTTTTAGGTTGCTTGTTGACTTGTTGACAGTCATGAGAGTGAATTTAGGCAAGATGGATATATAAGGGAAATACTCCAGTATAGTGATTATAAAGTCATATTTGGAACTGGGAAATGTGTATCTTTCCTATCTGTATAATTAACATGGTTTATATTTGTAAAGCTAAGAAAGTTGTGTGGATAGCCACTTGAAATAAAATATACTGAAGTTGCTTTCACATTGTCTCCCTCATTTTGGGAAGACTCTGCTACATCTCAATTGTGTGGCTGGTTGTGGCACATACATGAACCCAAGGCTGTCATCTAATGATTGAAGTAAACTCTGATGAGAGTGTATTGAAGATGCAACCCAAGATACTTGTTGAGCCATGTAGAACATATCAAACAAATTATTTTTTAATTGGTTTGTTTGTTTTTAAAGAAAGAATGTGGTTAAGTACACCAATGATGACTTTTTGTTGTCCTTCCTTCCTTCCTTCCTTCCTTCCTTCCTTCTTTCCTTCCTCTCCTCCTTCTCTTTCTCCATTTTCTAAGAGACAAGGTTACTTTGTATCACCCCAGCTATCAGGAAACTATCTCTGTAGAGCAGGCTGGCCTCAAATACAGAGATCTACCTGCTTCTGCCTCTCTCTCTCCCTCAGTACTGGTATTAAAGGCAAGTACAACCATTGCCCACCAAGGGATTTGTTGTTGTTGTTAATTAAATCATTTGAAATGGGAAGACACCTGTTGGGCCTTGGAGAAGGTAACTCTATTTAACCTGCAAACTTCAGGTAGCACAGGTAGAGGTCTCCACCTCCAGAGGTTTAAATATTAATGAGTTATCTAAAGGCCAGGGGCGTTGCTAATTAAGTTATTTCCGCCCCTTTCCCCCTCCCTATAAAATTAGGCTCCCCTGGCCTTTGGCGGGGGAAGGGCATACCACCTACATCCATTACCATGCCATGAACAATAAAAGCTTTGGAAAACCGGACTCCATATGTCACCTGATCTGCCACAGCCAGGTTCCCAGCCTTTGGAAACTTGAGCCGCCCACCTCCAGCCCGTGGAGGCTGTACCAATGTGGGACCCTCTGCTGGCGGCATGGGAAGCCCGCCCGGGACCCTAATGCCAGACCTACTTGGGACTCGGCTGCCGGACTCCCTCTTCCCCCCACCAGCGAGATTTCTTCCCCACAGACACCCTCCTTTTTTCCCTTTTTATTTATTTTCTCTTTACTTATTTAACACATCCTGATCACAGCCTCCCCTCTCCCCACTCCTCCCAATGCACCCCACTTCTCCTCTCTCCCAGATCCACTGCTCCTCCATTTCCTTTCAGAAAGGAGGCATCCAAGTGATATCTCTGAACATACATAGCAAGATGCAATAAGACCAGGAACAAACCCTCGAGGCTGGACAAGGCAACTCAGTAGGAGGAAATGGGTTCTAAAAGTAGACAGAAGAGTCAGAGACACCCACTCTCAGTATTAGGAGGCCCACAAAAATCACAGGCTAAATAACCACACTATGTTTGCAGAGGGCACAGCTCAGACCCATGCAGGTTTCATGGCTGCCAGAACAGTCTCTGTGAGGCCTTATGTGCTCTTTATAGCTGATTCTGTGGGCTATGTTCTGGTGTCCACAACCTTTCTGGCTCCTACAGTCCGTCCTACCCATCTTCCATGGGGTACCTCCTGTCTAATGTTTGAATGTGTCTCTATATCTGCTCCCATCAGCTGCTGGAGGAAATATCTGTGATGATGATTGGTCTAGGCACAAATCCTAGTCTCTGAGCCATCCAGCTTCTGGTTCTTGGTCATTCAGTTAGTGTTGGTCATGGGCTTCCTCTCATGGCTCCATGTTACACCAGTCATTGGTTGGCCACTTCCACATGCTCTGTACCACCATTGCCCCTGCATATCCTGCAGGTACTAAAGGTATGAGTCAACAGGTTTCGTGGATGTTTCGATGTCCCAGCCACAGCACTGGAAACCTTTCCAGATTATTGAAGATTGTTTATTTAGGATCCATATCATCCATTACTAGAAGTCCTGCTAGGTCACCAGCAGGTTCCAGGAAGTCTCCACTGCTCTAGGTTTCCACATTGCTTACTAAATGCCTCCTTATTCTAGTTGACTCCTGCCACTGCTCTCTCCCTCCCCACCTGATCCCCCATGTTCCCATGTCCACCTGCAGCCAACCCAGCCAAAAGTCTATTCTATTTTCCCTTTCCAGGGAGATCATGCCCCTTGGCAGAGCCCTCCTTATCAGACCCTGTGGAAATGTGTGTTGTAGTGTGATTATACTTAACAGCTAATATACACTTATAAGTGAGTACATATTATTTTTGTCTTTCTGGCTCTGGGTTGCCTCATTTAGGATGACTGTTCTATCCATTTGTCTGCAAATTTCATGATGTCATATTTTTTTTTCTTTCTTTCTTACTTTCATTCATTCTTTTTACTTTTTCTTTTTCACTCATTCATTTATTTTAGACAGAGTTTTTTTTCGTTTGTATGTAGCATTGGCTGCTCTGGAACTCATTGTGTAGACCAGGCAGGACTAGAAATTGCTTCCCAAGTGCTGGGATTAGAGTTAAGAACCACCACCACACAACTGATACTTATTTTTTAAAAAGCTTAGTAATACATCCTTGTGTAAATAAACCACATTTTCTTTTTTTATTGGATATTTTATTTACATTTCAGATGTAATCCCCCTTTCCCCCCCACCCAGGAACCCTTATCCCATCCCCCCTCCTCCTGCTTTTATAAAGATATGCTCCCACCCACCTCCCCCACTCCCACATCACCACCCTTGAATTCCCCCATACTTGGCATCCAGCCTTCATGGGACCAAAGATCTCCTCTCCCACCTATGCCCAATAAGGCCATCCTCCCTTACATATACAGTTGGAGCCATGGGTCCCTCTCTAAGTGCTCCCAGGCTGGTGGTTTAGACCCTGGGAGCTCTGGTTGGTTGGTATTATTTCTCTCCTCCTGGGGCTGCAAACCCTTTCAGCTCCTTCAGTCTCCTCTCTCACTCCTCCATTGGGAACCCCATATTTTCTTCATCTATTTATTTGTGGAGGGACATTTATATTATTTTCAGTTTCTAACTATTATAAAAAAAAAAAGCTGCTGTGAACACAGTTGAACAACTATCCTTGTGGTAGAATGGAGTGTCTTTTGGGTATATGCCCAAGAGTGGTATAGCTGGGTCTTGTGGTAGATTGAGTCCCAATTTTCTGAGAAAATTCCGTATTGATTTCCATCATAGCTGTGCAACTTTACACTCTCACCAGCAATAAAGGAGTGTTTCCTCTCCTCTACATATTCTCCAGCTTGGATTGTCACCTGTATTATTGATCTTAACCATGCTGACAGGTGAAAGATGGAATCTCAGAATTGTTTTGATTTGTATTTCCCTTATGTCTAAGGACATTGAACATTTCTTTATGTTTCTTAACCATTAGAGATTGATCTATTGAGAATCCTTGTTTAGCTCTTTGCCCATTTTTAATTGGCTTGTTTGGTTTGTTAATGTGTAGTTTTTTTGTGTTCCTCAGATATTTCAGATACTATCCCTCTATGGATATGGGGTTGGTAAAAAAATCTTTTTCCATTCTGTAGGCTGCTATTTTGTACTATTGATGGTGTCCTTTGTCTTACAGTCATAAGGTCCCACTTTTTAATTGGCAATCTTTGTGCCTGCATGATTGGTGTTCTCTTTAGGACATTGTCTTCTGGTACAATGTGTTTTCTCTCCTATCAGGTATAGTGAGTCTGGTGTAATGGGATCTTTAATCCACTTGGATCTGAGTTCTGTGCAGGATGATAAATATGCAACTATTTTTAGACTTCTACATGCAGATGTGTAGTTAGAATAGTCCTATTTTTTGAAGATGCTTTCTTTTTTCCATTGTGTATTTCTGGATTCTTTATCAAAAATTAAATGTTCATAGATGAAGTGGAAACTTCTAGTTTCTTTGGAAAATTAGTTATGTCAAATGATGTTTTGCTGGGGCACACAGATGAAAGGATACCTTGCTAAAGCTGACATGTGAAAGAATGCTTTACTGAAGCAGACACAGGTGAGAGGATGTTTTGATATAGCAAACATGTGAAAATACCTGTCATGAGGGAGTATATGAGACAGTGGGAGACCAGCACTGAGCATTGGCTTCGTTTGCTCCATCTTGGTATGGTCTTCTTCCCTAACCACATATCTTTATTGTTTTGACTTATATAGCATTGTTGTGCTCAACTTGTGATAATATCACCATTGAAAGACACTCACCCAAGAACTGCTCATGAGGCTCCTATGGCAGCTTGCTGTTTTATTTTTTTATTATTTTTTGGTTTTTTTATTTTTTATTGGATATTTTATTTACATTTCAGATGCCATCCTTTTTCCCCATTCTCCTCCCACTAGAAAACCCCTATCTCATGCCCCCTTTTCCTTTTTGCTTTTATACACTTTTAAAAAATATTAAGCAAAGGCTTTATAAGTTTGGTAATGCTCAATCAGAAGTGTAACCCAATACCCAACCTAGATATATCAACTATCTTTGACTGGTGGAGACACGTGAACATCTGCCTTGATATTCCCCCTCTTTCTCTCTCTCATCACCTATCTTCTCTCCTCCTTCTCCTCCTCTCCTTCCTCTTTCTTTCCCTCTCAGTACTCCTCCCACCTTAGCTCCTCCTACATATCACCCTTCCTGTTAAAATAAAACTTTTCTCTCAAAATACAATAGAGCATAATTATGCCAATCTGTGCCAGTGAGGTACAAGATAGTCCTAATACCCAGTCCATCATTTTGTTGACTAACCAGAACCTCTGTCATCTCTCCTAACTAAAACACTTAGTTCTGAACCTGGCTTTATCCCTGGCTTTAGAATGAATGTCAGCTGAAAACCATCCACTCAAATGTTTTCTCTCAAGGGAAATAGCCAGGAATTTGCTATGAGACTATAAGTTTTCAACCCTGTCGGACATCCAGAATGGCTGAGTTAACTAAAATTATGGGAAGCACAAAGCATAGCTTCTAAAACTTAGCCAATTTATAGAGATGGCTGAACACTTGGAAACTCCCTATACTACAAAACTTTGGAGCATCTGATCTTCAGCCTTCTGGCCCAGGACCATCTGACAGACCTTAGTGCTGCAGAATTATTAAGGGCTGATTACTCTGTCTAGGCAGATATAATCAGTCGACTATTCTGTAACTGTGTCCTTTTCTGGACAGTAATAGGTCTGTAGATGGAAAGAGGCAATTCTTGCCTAGTGACTCTCTCACCACAACTGGAACTTCAAATCTCTGAAGAAAGAAATAGAAGAAGATCTCAGAAGATGAAAAGATCTTCCATGCTCCTTGATCGGCAGGATTAATTTAGTAAAAATGGCCATCTTGCCAAAAGCAATCTATAGATGCAATGCAATCCCCATTAAAATTCCAAATTAATTCTTCATAGAGATAGAAAGAGCAATTTACAAATTAATTTGGAATAACAAAAAACCTAGGATAGTGAGAACTATTCTCAACAGTAAAAGAACTTCTGGGGGAATCACTATCCCTAAACTCAAACTGTACTACAGAGCAGTAGTGATAAAAACTGCATGGTATTGGCACAGAGACAGACAGGAAGATCAATGGAATAGAATTGAAGACCTAGAAATGAACGCAAACACCTATGGTCACTTGATCTTTGACAAAGGTGCTAAAACCATCCAGTGGAAAAAGGACAGCATTTTCAACAAATGGTGCTGGCTCAACTGGATGTCAGCATGTAGAAGAATGCAAATTAATCCATTCTTATCCCCTTGTACAAAGCTCAACTCCAAGTGGATAAAGGACCTTCACATAAAACCAGATACACTGAAACTAATAGAAGAGAAGTTGGGGGAAGACACTCGAATACCTAGGCACAGGGGAAAAGTTCCTGAACCGAACACCAATGGCTTATGCTCTAAGATCAAGAATCAACAAATGGGACCTCATCAAATTGCAAAGCTTTTTTAAGGCAAAGGAAACTGTCAATAAGACAAATGATAACCAGTCAATTGGGAAAAGATCATTACCAATCCTAGATCTGATAGAGGGCTAATATAGAATATATACAAAGAACTCAAGAAATTAGACACCAGACAACAAAATAACCTCATTAAAAATGGGGTACAGAGCTAAACAGAATTCTCAACTGAGGAAACACGAATAGTCGAGAAGCACCTTAAGAAATGCTCAACATCCTTAGTCATCAGGGAAATGCACATCAAAACAACCCTGAGATACCACCTCACACCAGTCAGAATGGCTAAGATCAAAAATTCAGCTGATAGTAGATGCTGGTGAGGATGTGGAGAAAGAGGAACACTCCTCCATTGTTGGTGGGATTGCAAGCTGGTACAACCACTCTTGAAGTCAGTCTGGTGGTTCCTCAGAAAATTGGACATAGCACTACCTGAGGTCCCAAGTATACCACTCCTGGGCATATACCCAGAAAATGCTCCAACATATAACAAAGACATATGCTCCCCTATGTTCATAGCAGCCTTATTTATAATAGCCAGAAGCCTGGAAGAACTCAGATGCCCTTCAACAGAGGAATGGATACAGAAAAATGTGGAACATTTACACAGTGGAATATTACTCAGCTATTAAAAATAATGAATTCGAGAAATTCTTAGGTAAATGGATGGAACTAGAAAATATCATCCTGAGTGAGGTAACCCAATCACAAAAGAACACACATGGTATTTACTCACTGATAAGCGAATATTAGGCCGAAAGTTTGAAACAACAAAGATTCAATTGACAGACCACATGAAGCTCATGAAGAAGGAAGAACAAGTGTGGATGCCTAGGTCTTACTTAGAAGGAGCATCAAAATACCCAAAAGAGCAAATACGGAGACAAAGTGTGGGACAGAAACTAAAGGAGAGGTTCTATGCAGACCATTCCACCTGCGTATTCATCCCATGTGCAGTTACCAAAAATAGATGCTGTTATGGATGACAAGAAGTGAATGTTGACAACAGCCTGATAAGGCTGTCTCCTTAGAGGTCCTCCAGAGTCTGATATACCCAGAGGCAGATACTCACAGCTAACCATTGATCTGATCAAGGGTTCCCAAAGGAGAAGTTAGAGAGAAGACTGAAGGAGCCAAAAGGGTTGGTGGCCCCATGAGGAGAGCAACAATACCAACCAGCCAGAGCTCCCCAGGGTCTAAACCACCAGCCTAGGAGCACATAGCGAGGGACACATGACCCCAGCTGTATATGTAGGGGAGGATGGCCTTGTTGGGCATAGGTGGGAGAGATTTTGGTCCCATGAAGGCAGCTTGCTGTTTTAGTAGCCTCACCTCAGGCAGGTCTTAGAGCCTGGTGGCTTCTTCAGGATTGAATTACTGCCAGTTCATGCCTGGTCTTTGCCTGCTAAAAAGACTGGACTTTAGCTGCTGGTTCATGCCTGCTGTCTGCCTGCCTAGAGGACTGGTCTGCAGCTGCTGAGTCATAGTTTGCTATGGAACTGAACTGCTGCCAAAGAATTATTGCTGAATAGTTCTACTTCCCCCACACCCTAACAACTTTTCTCTTCCACTACTTCTGGGTGGTGTGTTAGAGGAGAAGGTAGAAGCCTTATTAAAAGGAGTTTGCAAATATTTATGCCTAAGCATAAGTACAAAGATCCATCTTTAATCTGGGCAACACCTTCTTCAAGCAGTCTAAATAAAGAGTATAGAAAAGGGAGGCTTCCTCTTTGCCTGCTTGTTCTTGCTAGCAAGTCCTTACCTTCACTGGCATTAGAAGCACTTCTTTGGGATTCCAGCATGTACTGAACACCTGAGACATCTATCCTCATGGACTGAATGACAACTGACTCTTGGAATTTCAGTTGGTAGAAATCCATAGTTGAATTAGCTGAACCAAAGCCTGTAAACCATTCTAAGAAATCTATTCATTTTCTTGCCACATGGTAGTGATCATCCTAAAATTCCCTACATAGACGAGGCTGTCATCCAACTCACAGATCCATGTGCCTCTGCCTCTCCAGTTATGGATTAAAGGGATGCATCATTATGCCTACATAAACTCCTGTTTAAAAAAAAATCTATTAAGTTATCCTTTGTGCTAGTGAGTTTCTAAAAGAATTTTTCATATGTCTCTGTGATCCTGCTGCCTCAGCCTCCAGGGTAGCTGGAGGATTACTGAGTAGCTCAGATTACAGGCTTTTGCCAACAGGCCTTGTTCTTCATAGGTCTAGTGTTGGTTTCATGTACTTGACTCAAGTCATTATTTTGGTCTTATTTTTTTTTTTTTTAGACATGGTCTCAATCTGTAGTCCAGGCTGGTCTTGAACTCCTGATTCTCCTGCCTCTACCTCCTATGTACTTGGATTGTGGGCATGTGTCACTATGCTTGACTTGCTATAGCTTAACTTGAATGTTTTTGAGGTCAATCTATGCCCTTTTCTGTTTAGTAGTTTCAAAGAATATGTATCTTTCAGCCTTGGAGTGACTCCATTTTATAACATCAGGTTATTCCACTTGTGTTCAAATGTTGGGGCTGAATAATCAGTCTTATATGTTGTTGGTAACCTTTACTCTGTGTCAATGCTTTGGGGCTAAGTGCTCTGGTCAAGAGAGAGAGTGGGGCTGCAGGGGCAGGAGACGCAAAGAATGGAGACAAGACAGGGTGTGATCAAGTCTCTTCTTTGAAGAGAATTCTGAGGTATTTATATACACACGCAGGAGAACACAGGTGAAAACACTTTACCATGTGCACCATACAGCTGAGGTCACTAAACAGCAAAACAAGCTATGTGGGATAAACAATATATTTATCAGAGTGTGCTTCAGCTGTTATAGGCTTTTGACAACCAAGTCTTTCATCAGGGTATATGGTTCCAGATAGCTGCAAAGTTGATCTAGCTGCTTTTTACTAAAGTCGGCTCCCAACAATATGTGAGTAAACTTATCTTCATGAAACACTGCCACCCATGAGCTGAGCAAATTGAATCAGGAATTTATGCATTGTTGGTCATTCTATAGAGATGATTTTAAAGTTTCATGTGCAGATTTTTCTAGTTTGAGAAGAGGTTCAGTCTGTGGCACTGGAATTCACTATGTAGACACAGCTGGCCTCACATCAAAGATTATCTTGCTTCTACCTTCAAGTTCAGAAATGAAAGACATGTCCACCATATTGTTCTCATGTATAGGTTTGTCATGAATTTAAAGGCTCACAACTTTAAGTATTAGAGTACTAAAATCTTTTTTTATTTTATTAAGTCAGAGTCTTATGTATCCATGGCTGGCCTCAAACTGACTAGGTAGTCAATAATTGTAATGGCCTGCTCTGTTCCAAAGGTCTGGGTCTAGCAAGAGAGAATGTGTTGCAAACGACAAGAAGAATGGAGACAAGACAGGAGGCTTCTGATCAAGTCTCAAGTCTCCTTTATTCTCTCTCTCATTGTCTCCCGTATTCTCTCTATTGAAGGGAAATCTAGGGTACTTATAGGCTTTTGCCAAGTGCCTTGTAGTTGAGTGACTATCACGTGCCTTGCAGGTGTGGATATGACATAAGCCTTGCAGGTGTCTATAGCATGGATAGCCCATGAACCGCATAACTTGCAGGCATGGATACCACTTGCACCTTGCAGCTGGGGGCAGTAAACAGCAAAACAAAATATGTGGGATATCAGAGTGTGCTTCAGCTGTTGTAGGCTGTAGAAAAACAAGTCTCATGTCAGGGTATATGGCTTGAGATGGCTGCAAAGCTGATAGCCGCTTTCTGCTAAAAGTCAGCTCCCAACAAATAATGATCTGTCTACACTTGTCAACTTCCACATTGTTCTGATTTTTCATTTATTTCAACACTTCTGTTCAAAATGATAAGAAATGGCCAGTAGAGATGGCTGAGTGGATGAAAGCCCTTACCATACAAATCCAAAGGACTTGAGTTTGATCCCTACTGTGGCAAAAGAGAACCAAAGTGCAAAAAATGTCCTCTAGTGTCTACATAAACATCATGACATGCATAAATCAATACTCACAATGCAATAAACACACACACATACAGAAAGAGAGAGAGAGAGAGAGAGAGAGAGAGAGAGACAGAGACAGAGACAGAGACATGAGGTTAGAATTGCAGTCTTAACATCCATCATAATGTGTGGAAGAAAAATGCCCATTTTCTAAAAGGTATCTAAAGGTCACTGGCCCAGCAGCAATTCATAAAACACCATTAACAGAAGACAATATCAACACAAACACAGTCAAACCATCTTTTGTCAGGGGTATCTCTGTCTATAAACTGAAGGCCTGGAATCAGCCTGAAATTATGGTTGAAGACAGCAGTAGGCCTAACATGCATGCCTGCTAGCACAAAGTCTTAAGTCTCTGGGTAAAAACACTAGAACAGATGGCTAGAAGCTATTGTAAAACAACAGCTTTGGTAGATAGTTGCCAGGCTCTAGTCATAGACCTGGTAGATATGTGACCTTGTAGACAGTACCAACTTAGATTAGGACAAATGAATCATAGGCAGAGTCATAGTGTCCTGTCCCTTGAACCTTCATCCAGCTGACACACTGTTCTGGAAGATGTCTGTACTAACCCTGAACACCTACACTCCTGTGTCATCCCTGTCCCCACATCCTGCCTTTTTGTGTATATAACTCCTGTGTTAAAAATTAAAAATTACTGTTTGATCAGCCCATAGCAAGCCCTGTTTCTTTGCATCGTTGCCTGCCCCCCCCCACACACACACACACTGGTCTCTTTCAGGTGACCTCCCCAGACCTCTGTTTAATGTCCTGTCTTAGGAAAGGATCTCCATTATAGCACAGATGCCTTCTCTGAACCAAGGCTCCCTACATGAACATCATGTGCTTTGTAACTGCTGAGCTATCTTTTAGGACCTCTTCAGTTCACGTTTTTTACTTTTGTTCACATTATTAGTGAGGAGGAGGTGCTGCAGAGTTTCTCATGTTATATGGAACTCAGCATTCACCTACAATGCTGGGACTACTACCATATATTTTTATGTGGATGCCTGCACTTTACATAGCACCATTGCAGACTCATGGAAGTAAAAGTTCAATTTTGGGAGTCAGTGTTCCCCTTCCATCATGTGGGTCTCATGCATGGATCAAACTCAGATTGGTAAGCTTGGCTATGGGTTCCTTTGCATGTTGAGCAGTCTTGGCTACACATACTCATTTCCTTTTAAACTATTTTTATTTTCATTCATGTGAAGGTGTGTCTGTGTGAATACATGTTGGCTGTGTATTGCCAGTTGAGGCCAAAAGAGGAGATCAGGTCCCTGGAAGTGGAGTTACAGTTAGCAATTGCCATGTGGGTGCTGGGAATGACACATAGGTCCTCAGTACTCTCTACTGATGAGCCATCTCAAACTCCAGGGTTAACTTTCAAATGCCTTCTTCTGAAAACTGGCTTCTAAAATATTATAGAGATGGAAAAGGCAGCACCTGTTGAACCTGTCTGCATAAGGAAAATTCCTCTAAGAACAGAACACCACACACTGCTTAGTGATGATTAATACACATTGTAACATACCCATTGCAAAAAAAAAAAAAAAAAAAAAAAAAAACAGGACCAAAAGTGTTGGGAGCAGACTTTTAGCAGAAAGCGGCTATCAGCTTTGCAGCCATCTTGAGCCATATACCCTGACATGAGACTTGGATTACAATAGCCTACAACAGCTGAGCACACTGTGATAACATCTTGCTTTAGATACCCAGGACTTTCCTTGGGTGTGTGAGATTAAAGGTGTGACTTAGAGATCAGATTTAGAGAGAAGAACCAAGGGCATGACTTAAAGGCGTGACCTAAATGCATGGCTCAGAAGTGAGACATATAAAAGGCAGAGAACAATTTGGAGTAACAGAGATTCAGACACTAGGAGTAGGAGTAGACATTAGACACTCGGAAGAGAACAGATTGAGTACAACTAGGAACTAGGAGGAGTACAACTGGGAACTAGGAACTAGGAACTCAAGACTTGGGACTTGGACTAGGAAGAGAGACTGAAGAATAAACGGGATTGAAACACACTCTGTCTGGTCTCCATTCTTCGAGTCCATTCTCACTCTCTCTCATGCTGAACTCTGACCCTCGGGGACCAGAGCAGCCGCTTGGGCTGGGATACACTGGCTGCCAAGCGCAGAGTGGAGAGGGCCACAACATTTTAGGCCACCCAAAGTGGGGCAGCCTAGGCCCCAACATTTTTTTGGAGCCCAAACGTGGGCCAATGCAGTTCTCAACACAAAAGAACACTGGGATTTATCAGGGATATTACCCTGACCTATTACAAGTCTACAAGGTTCCTCTTCTTGTTTTTGTTATTTAATTAATTTGTATGAGGATTATGTCAGCATGCTATATTTGTGTACCAAGCATTTGTCTAGTTCTTGAGGAGGCCAGAGAGCATATCAGAGACAGAGCCTCTGGAACTATATTTACAGATGGCTGTGAGATGCCTGGTGGATGTCAGGAATCACACTCAGGTGTCTGGTAGGAGAAGGCAGTGCTGTTATCTACTGAGCCACCTCCACCTAGAGTTTTAATAACAGGTATTAATTAATTTATTTATTTACTTATGTATTTATTTAACTAACCATGATTACTGATTTAATACAATTATAGTCCATTTGAGAATTAAATACAGAAGTGACTGGTTGAACATCTAGTCTTGGACAGATCCACATATTGAAATGCACAGCTGTATGATTCCATTAGTTTTTTCTCCTCATATTTCCACTCTCTAGATGTCAAAGTCAGCCTATTTGTTTCCAACACATTGAATAATATAAGAAGGCATGTGTTCAGGAGCCCCTTGGTCATAGACTTGTCCCTAGAGTTTCATTTCTTAGTAACCAAAAGCAACCTTCTCCTATTTACTGCCAACAATGGCAAAGTCTGGTCTCCATGTTATAGATACAGCGCCATGAACACTGAAGGCATATCTGAGAGGCAAAGGAGACAAACTGGGGCTGCCTTAAAGTACAAAGTGTGTTCATAAGCTCAGAAGAAAGCTGGAAAAATGTCTCTGCTCTGATGACAGAACCAGTTTCATAGCATTCCAGAGGGGCAGGGTAAAACTCGACATTCAGCTGCTTTAGGTTGGCTGTGTGATGCAGAAAGTTCCTTAGGACAGCCATGGAGATGTCATTGTCATAGAAGTTGAACTCAATGAGCTGAGAGCACTGACTCAGGGCAGGGAAAAGTGCACTGAGCTGAGAGTCTGTCATTCTACAATGTTCTAATTGCAGGGTCTTCAGAGTGTCTGTGACTTTTTCTAGGAGAATTCTGAGAGGCACAAGACTCAGATCACACAAAATGATGCCTGCTAAATGCAGATGTTTGAGATGATGGAGGCTCTGACACTGGGCAAAGGACTCCAAGTCTGATTGTGAGAACTTGCAGAGAGTAATGGACAGGAACTCCAATGGGGTCTTCAGACACCTGAAGAGAGACAGTGAGATCAGTTTGGCATAGAGTGACAGGGCTAACCTAGAGCAGGGGAAACCACATATCTGGGGTCAGTGTCCCTGTGGGATGGCAGTGAGCATCCAGTGCAGCCTGTTGGAGTCTTCCACTCAGGTCACACCATTCTAGGTTGTTAACAGTGGCCATCATGATAAGACTTGTTCATTATTGCTAAATCTACAATGGCCACTCATCTGTATGGGAAACAAGGAACATTTGCTGTAGAATCAAAAAGAGCTCTTCTTCCTTCCTTACCGAAACAATTCATCCAGGCGGTCCTCAAGAAAGTAGACACCAATCATATTGAGATGCTGGAGACAGTTGAATTTGGAGAACTGAGAAATGAACTTGGTGACTCTCTTCTCCTGTGTGTCTGTTGACGTAATTAGAAAATTAAAGAGATTCTCATGGACTACTGTTAGAAGGAGTTTACGAAGATGTTTCATCTGACCCAGGCAAGGTGCAAAGCCTGCCAATGTGGACAGAGTCCACCCTGTATTCAGTTCTAACTCCTCAATGCACTCTGGCTGGAAAATCTTGAAGACCTTCTTGACTGTGGACATAGACAATCCCCTTATCTGCATCTTCACACAGCATAGGTGCAGTGAACCTCTTCTCTCCTGTGCCCACTGCAAGAGATAAGTTTGGTATTCATCCAGATCAAACTCAAGGTGAAGGTCAGTGACCACCTTCAGACGTTGCCTCAGTGCATATCGATGAGGGCGTGTTGGTATTTGCTTTTCACACACAGTCTCTGCTGAGCGGTCTCCATCAACTGGTCCAGCTGAAACATCCCAGAAGTCATGGTGCACATTCCTAAGGTCTAGCACTTGAAGCTTCTGTCTTCTGTGGGTAAAACAGGTAGAAGTGTAAGGAGGATTAGCCATTAGACAGCTTTTTCTAGACAACTTTCTTGTTAGCTGCTAGCTTTTCTACTCTGTCTGTCTGTCCTCCACAGATTTAAGTTTCCAGTGCTGGGTCTCCATATAGCAACTCAAGCCTGCTGGGCAAGGGCCTTAACTGCATTTGGAGATCTGCCCTGCTTCCACCATTTGTTACTCTGGACTTCTGCTGTTCCTACATCTATTACTTGGTAGAGATACAGGGTCATGTAGCTACATGGGTTCCAAGGTGTACTGCATACTTAATGGACATTTGATACAAGGACTCAACAGCTGCCCAGGACTCTTTAAGATGATGCCAACAGAAGCCTCTGATACACCTTTGACCCTTATTCTTCATGAACCCAGATGTCCTCCTCCCTACACATAAATATAAGCCTTTTGGCATTACATGGTTATTACTTACCTTGGGTGAAAATTTCCTGTCAGCTGCATGTCTACACCATCCAGCACAGCTTGCAATATCATCATGTCATGGAATTTCATCAGTGCCCCCACAGGGAGGCAGGGAAAGGGCCAGGCTGCTACCATTGCCTTCAGTATCTTTGTGTGTCTGCCAATGAAGGCTGCCTTGAAGAGTGGTGGGAAGAACACTCTCGGCAGCTTCTGCAGAGCAGACATGGCCAAGGCTTCATTCTTCAACAAGCTCTGTACTGCCAAGCTCTGGAGTGTGGGTGGGACCTGGAAGCTCATCTTGATGAATCTTCAGTCAGAATGGACCTGTTGAAGCATTCAGAAATCCAGTTTTCAAGATATGTCTTGGGAATCTGTAAATCCGTGTACCAAGGAATCACCAAAGTGCCAGAGTCCCTGCTTTGGCCACAGTGTGGAACTCAGCATGTCCTGTTGTAAAATCTGGTGGTCACAAAGCCAAACCCTTATCACTCTCTGCATATAGGGTCTCTCACAAGAATCTGCAGCAGTGCACAAACTAACCATTGGCACATGAGGTAACAACCACTTGTCCTTGCTCCTCTGAATCTTATTCCCTTTTGAAAAGGTTGGTCAGGGGCAAGCAGTCTGATCAGCATCTTTTATGTGACAAAGCATGCACTGATCATATTTGGAGTTCCTCAAGGAATGGCATTGCCATTGTGTAGTGGTAGCACATACCTTTATTCTAAGCACTCAGAAGGCAGAGGCAAGGAGATCTCTGTTAGTTTGAGGCCAGCTTAGTCTACAGAGCTAGTTCTAGGACAACTAATGATATACAAAAAAACCTTGTATGGAAAACTAAAAACAAAAGAAAGAAATGTAGAAAGAAAGGAAGGAAGGCAGGAAGGAAGGAAAAAAAAAGGTGCCTAAGTGTCTGAAAGACTCTGTCTGAAATGTAAAGCCAAACCTCATGGGTCCTCAAAGCAGCCATGACTGAATGAGAGCATCCAGAAAGACTGTGAGTCTGAGGTGGAGAAGCCAGTGTAGGGGGCTACAAGGAAGGGGATTTCCCATGTTCATTGAGGTCTGGGAAAAGAATGACTTTAGGAAAACCATCTAGATTTGTTTCCTTTTTAAAATATGTTGTTGCCTAGAGTGGAGGCTACAGTGAAATTGGGCACAGTTCAAAACCTGAATGGAACTCATTTTGTAGCCTAGGCTTGCACCCCCTCGCCATGGTCCTAACTGCCACTGGGAGGATTAGAATACTCTGTTTTAGCAACAACACCTGGCTAGTGCACTTTACTTGTAAAATACTGCATAGCTGCCAGGTGTGGTAGTAGGAGCCTCTAATATCAGCATTTTGGAGGAGGAGTAAGGAGGATTCTGGGGAAAGTTAAGCTACATATTATACTTTCATGCTTCTCCTGAGTAGTAGATTTCAAATAACATATGATAGGAAATGGTTTGGTTGTAGGGTTTGTGGTGGTTTGAATATGGCTGGGTTTGTCTCCTGGAATTAAAGATATATACCACAATGCCTGAGCCTAGTTTTTTCATGGTCACTATTCCTAAAGATCTGGATCAAAAGAGTGTGTCTTCCAGCCTCAAAATCTGGATTACACATGTGCCCTCCATTTCTAGATTATATTTCTTTCCAGATTAAAAGTCCAAACTACTCCTTGTTTGACTGCAAACACAAAAAATAAGTTTAGCTGGGTGGGATCTTGCTCTGAGATCACCACTTTCTCTTAATCTCCTAAGCACAGGATTAAATTCTATTCCATGTCCTGGTGCCCCTTTATTATTACCTAAACTATATATTTTGTGGTTTTCCTTTCTAAGCTTGCTATATTTGATAAAAATGCTCTTTGTGATAGTAAGCCAGAGGACAAAGTCTATGCTGGCCTTTGCTGAGACTTCCTTTGTCAATGCAATTAATCTGATTCTCTTCACCTTAGCCTTAGCCTCAGGCAGACTCTTCAGACAAGGGCAAAAGGCAGCCACATTCTTCACCAAAATACCACAAAAATGATCACTAGGCCACATACTAAAATTCTTCTCCACTGAAACCTCTTATGGCAGGTCTGCACAGTTCAAATCACTCTCAACAACCAACTCTTCCATATTCCTACTAGGACAGCCCATTAAGCCCCACTTAAGGCATTCCATGACTTTCCAGATGCAAAGTCCAAAAAACCCACACTCTTCCAAACAAAAGCTTAGGCCTATGACAACAATACTCGAGTCCTCGGTAGCTATTTAGGGTCTTAGGGTTTTACTGCTGTGAATAGAAACCATGACCAAGGCAACTGTTATGGAAACATTCAATTTGTTCTAGCTTATAGCTTTAGAGTTTCCATCCATTATCATTATGATGGGAGAATGGCAGTGTCCAGCCAGGCATGGTGCAGGAGGAGCTGAGAATTCTATGTCTTCATTTGAAGACCATTAGGGGAAGACTGGCTCCCATGTGGTTAGAAGAAGGGACAAGACCACATCTCCTAATAGTACTCAAATGAACCTATTAACATGAAAATTCCAGTGCAATGTGAATTTCTCATTAACACCAAACCCAATAGAAGCAAATTATCATTTTCATCACCATCATTTTCGATACATACACACATATATATATATGAATTTGCCCTATTTTATTTTAAATCCAGCATCTTGAAATGTAGTTGAGTTAGTAATATGCCTGTCCAGACTGTGAGAGGCCTCCTGATAGAGGAGAGTGACAAGTGACTTACCTGATCAGGATACTGGTGAGAGAGGTCCTATTCCCAGTGAGGTCAGGCAAAGACTGTAGTTTCCAGAACTCTGAGTGTCTTAACTCTTTTATAGCACACCCAACCCATGTAGCCCCACCCCTAAGCACAAGATTCCATCTTCTGGATCTTTGTGATTGGTTCTTCTTGTGGTAGATTTATTGAATCATAGTTGATTGTGTGAACTCAAAAATAGTAAATTAGAAAGTGAAGAGTCTACTGATTGAATTGTTCAGTGTGTGCTTACATACTCAAATGTGTGAGGGTTTTCTAGTGTGTGTTTTCTGAGTGTAAATATAGCTGTCTCCTGAGAGGCTCTGCCAGAGGCTGCCTATACAGAGGAGGTTGCTGGCAGCCAACTATTGAACTGAGCATGGGGTCCCCAATGGAGGAATTAGAGAGAAGAATGAAGGAGCTGAAGGGGTTTGTGGCCCCATGGGGAAAGAGACAATACCAACCAACCAGAGCTCCTAGGGTCTAAGCAGCCAGCCTGGGAACACACTTGGAGAGATCCTCAGCTCCAGCCATATATGATGAGGTCCTCTCCACTCCATGCTTGGCAGCCACTGTTTCCGAGAGAGAGAGAGAGAGAGAGAGAGAGAGAGAGAGAGAGAGAGAGAGAGAGAGAGAGGATAAAGGAGAAGAGACTCGAAGAATGGAGACAAGACAGAGGTTCTGATCAAGTCTCAAGTCTTGTTTATTGTGTCTCTCTCATTGTCTCCCCCTCATTGTCCCTCCCTCATTGTCTCCAGTATTCTCTCTATTGAAGGGAAATCTGGGGTATTTATAGGCTTTTGCCATGTGCCTTGTAAGCACATGAATACCACGTGCCTTGCAGGTGTGGATATGATGTAAGCCTTACAGGTGTCTATAGCTTAGATAGCAAGTGCACTGTGCGCCTTGCAGGCTTGGATACCATATGCGACAGAGTAAGACTTTATCATTGACCTGTCTTACTGGGTGCACATGATTAAATCAGGAATTTTAATAATTTTGTCAGCAATTCATGTATTTTGTTGGAGACTTGGTATGGCTTGATAAATTGGCTTTATGGGGAACTCTTTATGTGGATCAAGCTGGCTATAAACAGAGTAATCTGACTGTCTCCGCCTGCTGAGTGCCAAGCCTACATGCCTGGTTTCTTCTTTCTTTCTTTCTTTCTTTCTTTCTTTCTTTCTTTCTTTCTTTCTTTCTTTCTTTTTTTTTGGACAGGGTTTCTCTGTGTAGCCCTGGCTTTCCTGAAACTCACTCTTTTTAGACCAGACTGGCCTCGAACTCAGAGATCCGCGCCTGCCTCTGCCTCCCAAGTGCTGGGATTAAAGGCATGTGCCACCACTGCCCAACATGTTTTTGTTTTTGAAACATCCAAGGGTAGCATGTAATCGACTCCATTCACAAAACTGGCTCAACACGAGATCTTCAATATATTCATCTAAGAAATCAAGAAGAATTGTCTGTGGGCCATTTTGGGATGATTTGCTATCCCGAGAAGCTGCCTGAGGGTGGATCTCAGTCCTGTCTCCCAGTGGTCACTGACTGAAGATGAAGAGGGGATTAATAGAGCTATGAGATGCACAGGTGTTCAGCCAGTCCTCCCCTCACCCTGTTCACACCTCCAGGATTCCAGACCTCCCCTTGGCATCTTCTCTAGGGCTTTTTGTTGCTATTGCCTGTCAGGCTGTGGAAGGGTATCCTGGTTCTTGGGTTGTGGGTGTTCAGCCACGCCCCCAGAACCCAGGCCCCTGACATGAGGTCTGATCTCCATTCAACCTGCACCCTTCAGTCACCTGTAGGGTACAGGTAGAGGGTGTGATTAATGGTCTTCGCCCCCAGAGATTAAAATATTAATGAGTTATCTAAAGGCCGGGGTGGTACCTAATTAAGTTATTCCCTTCCCCTTTCCCCTCCCTATAAAAGCCAGGCTCCCCTGGGGGAGCTCGAACCATCTACACCCATTCAACATGCGATGAACAATAAAAGCTTTGGAAAACTGGACTCCATGTGTCTCCTGGGCCTGCTACCAGGTTCCCAGCCTTTGGAACTCTGAACCTTCCTGATGCAGCCACAGGCCTGCCCGCCCACAGTGGCTGTGTCAATGTGGGACCCTCTGCCGCCCGGAACCCTGTCACTGGCCCTTGGGATTTTGTCCCAACCACCAGACTACCCCTCATGTTTTTTCCCACAATTTCCCAGACAGGTCCTGATGAATCCCGTCATAGACTTTGTTCTTTGATTAAGGCTTATGAAGAGTATTGTAGACAAGCATAGCAAACTGAGAAAGGAAAAATATAAAATCCAGGGTTCAAGTATTAAAGGGGCACCAGGAAGTAAAATGGAACTGAATCCTGTGTTCAAGGATAGTAAATTGAATTAAGGGAGTGGTGACCTTGAGTCAAGCTCCCACCCAACTCAGTTTAAGTCCAAGCAAGGTAGTATAAACCAGGAGGCAAAGACCAGCAGATCTCTGGTTTCAAAACCAGTCTAGAACACAACAAGTTCTAGGTGAAGGAAAAACTTAAACCCAGGCTTGGTGATCACAGCTTTAATCCCAGTGGTTAAGAAAGATGTGGCAGAAATTTCTCTGACCAATATATTTGCAGTGGGAGGTCTGTAATTAGACAGGAAAAAGGGAATTGGAGTTAAGGGTGGAAGAGGGACAGGTGCACAGGGAGAAACGGGAGAGTAGGAAGGCGAAATGGCAGTGGACCCCATGGTTTCAAGTAAATGGGTAGATATGAAAACTAAAGGTTAGGAAAATCAGAATAACTTTCTAAGTTGTGTGGGCATCTTGTGTCTTGAGAGTTTATTGCTATATATAAATCCATTGGTTTACTTTAAGCATCTAGAAATTTGATTTACTGGGTTACTGGAAGGTGGGTCCATGGACAACTGGGTGGTTATGGCTGTGAAGGAACTTGTGGCTCCAGGGACAAGCGAAGCAAAGCTAGAAGCACAGTGACTGTTGGCTATGGGGGCAAGCTAGAGAGAGTAGCTCAGCAGAACCAGCTCAGGAGCTCCAGCCTCATCAGAGAGCTTGCTGAGACAAAATGGGCTTAGTGTGGGAACTTGGCTGCAGAGCCAGGAAGCCTCTCAGACACTTTGCTAATACCCCCTGCAACAGAAAGAAGCATGCAGATCTCTGAGTTCAAAGTCAGTCTAAAGAGCATGTTACAGGACAGCCAAGCTTAGGCAGTGAAGGAGTTGGAAAACAGACAGCTGGTGGTAATGTAATAGAACAAGGGGGCCATGTTCCAGTCCCAGCAAGCAGCAGTGGAGTACATTAACCAGAGTCTACAGTGCTACAGCGGGCAGAGCTGGAGAAGTGATGCCAGCCCTTTGGAAGAGCCCAGATCATGTGTGGATCTCAGACACTGGAACAAGAAGCTGTAACATTGAAGTTGTGTTGCGGCCCTCTCCACTGCACACTTGGCGGCCACTGTTTCCTGGCCCAAGCTGCCACTCTGGTCTGCGGGTCAGTGTTAAGAGAGAGAGAGAGAGAGAGAGAGAGAGAGAGAGAGAGAGAGAGAGAGAGGAGAGAGAGAGAGAAGGGGGAGAGACTCGAAGAATGGAGACAAGACAGAGGGTCTGATCAAGTCTCAAGTCTCGTTTATTGTATCTCTCTCTCTCCTGTATTGTCTCTCTCATTGTCTCCCATAGTCTTTGGTCTCCTGTATTCTCTTATTGTTTCTCATATTGAAGGGAAATCTGAGGTATTTATAGGCTTTTGCCACTTGCCTTGTAGGCTCGTGAATATCACGTGCCTTGCAGGTGTGGATATGATGTAAGACTTACAGGCCTTTATTGCATCGATAGCATGTGAACCATATGCCTTGCAGGCTTGGATACCTAGTGCGCCTTACAGGCATGTATGTCATGGATAGCACGTGGATAGCACGTGAAACACATGTCTTGCAGGCATGGATACCACATGTGCCTTGCAGCTCCAGGCAGTAAACAGCAAAACAAAATATGTGGGATATCAGAGTGTGCTTCAGCTGTTGTAGGCTGTTGAAAAACAAGTCTCATGTCAGGGTATATGGCTCAAGATGGCTGCAAAGTTGATAGCTGCTTTCTGCTTAAAGTCAGCTCCCAACAAAGTTGCCTTATAAGTCCCAAGATGTTGGAGATGCCAGAGCTATGAGATATCTGTTGAGGAAAGCTGCTAACAGGAAGTGGAACCAGCCAAAAAGAAAGTAGTTTGTTGGGGGCTGGAGAGATGGCTCAGTGGTTAAGAGCACTGACTGCTCTTCCAGACGTCTTGAGTTCAATTTTTCACAATCACATGGTGGCTCACAACCATCTGTAATGGGATCTGATGCCCTCATCTGGTGTGTCTGAAGAGCCACAGTGTACTCACATACATTAAATCAATCAATCAATCAAATCAATCAATATATAAATAAATCTTTAAAAAAAGAAAAAGTAGTTTGTTGCAGTCAACAAGGTGAAAAATGATTTGGTGATCTAAGGATTGCTTTGACATCAGACATGGAGATGCAGATTTTGGAATTTGTCCAGCTGGTTTCCTGTCTTGCTTTGGGGCTTACAGCTAAGTGATTTGATGAATCTCAGAAGAGACTTTGAAATTTAGACTTTTAACACTGTTGAGACTTCTGTAGACTATAAGGACTTTTTAAAGTTAGAATAAATGTATTTTGCATTAGTCTATGTTTAGGTATGACCCTGTAGACTCACATATTTGAACAAGTCTATGGCATCAGAGAATAGAATGTGATGGTTTGCAAATGCTTGGCCCAGTGAGTGACACTATTAGGGGGTGTGGCCCTGTTAGAGAGGTGTGTTACTGTGGGTGTGGGCTTTAATGTCCTTTTTCTTGCTTCCCAGAAGCTAGTATTCTACTAGCAGCCTTCAGATGAAGATGTAGAACTCTCAGCTCTGCCTGCACCATGCCTGCCTGGATGCTGCCATGTTCCAACCTTGATAATAGACTGAACATCTGAACCTGTAAGCCAGCCCCAATTAAATATTGTCCTTACAATGGAGTGCCTTGGTCATGGTGTCTTTTCATAGCAGTAAAACCCTAACTAAGCTTTCTCCTTACCATTATCTTGAAATTTCCTGAGATCAACTCCTGTTCCCATTCCCAGGTGCTTAGAGAGTCCCTTAGAGACCATGGCAATCACTTGGAGTATGCTGTCAGAGTCAGATATGAGTTATCTGTGCCACTGTCCAAGTATCCATCAGCTCAAACACATGGACCTGAGTGGCGTCATCTTTTTAGATTTAAGTCATCCACTTCTAGAAAGACTGAAAGCTACACTGCAGACCCTAAAATTGAAGGATCATGGAGTTCCAAATCAGTGCCCCCCTACCTGCACTGATCCAGTGCTCCCAGTTCACCGAGGTCAATTTTGTAAGAACTTCCTGTCCATATATAGCCTGAAGAAGCTGCTGAAACACACAGCTTACCTGTGAGGTTACCCTGGCCCCACTGAGATCTCTGACATTGGTAATATCTCGCTAGATGATTTGCACAACATTGTTCTGAGCTCATAAAAACACAGAGTGGAGAAACACCCATAGAAACATAGAAACTTCCACTCATAGAAATGAGGACTACTATTCTTAGTAAGAGATGTCTAGATTATCATGGATTATGCGGTTATAACCTGGAGGTCACATTGTTTTTGTTGGCAGTAAATCAATAGAGGTCACTACTGGGCTCGGAAAAATGAAAGCCAGAACTCAAGTGACTTGTTAGAGACACAGAACATGTGTATTCCAGAATCTTTGGAAGTCCTTGGGAAAGAAGATTGTTCCATTGGTAATTTCAGATTAAGGGAGAAGCTTTGACTAGGAGAACGAAGAACTCATCTTTTGACTAAGGTCAACAGTATTGACCTGCCCTTGAACAGCAAAAGAATTTTGAAAACTGTAGGGATTTTATCTCAGCACAATCAGTGTATGAGAGATGATAAAAACAGGGAAGGGGACAAGTGAGAAGACATTACAAAGAAAACAGGATGGATAATGGGGGTGGGGGCCCATATCTCTCTGCCTCTGGTTCACCTCCATCTTTGGGTTGTCACAGTGAAAAATATTCCAAAGCCATGTGTTCTGGGTCCCATGGATGAGTCCCTAGGCATTCATTTCTTAGTATTCAGAAGGAATATTCCTGTTGTTCCTCCAAGCATTCACAAAATGTGACCTTCTTTTCAAAGATACAACGTGTATCACAGTCAGAACAGGAATAGGTACCAAAGCAGATTGACTTGGGCTGCCTTAGAGCCATGAGTGTGTGCATGAGCTTACAATAATGCTGAGAAAATATCTCTACTTGAACATACCTCCACTCATTATAGACCTCTACTGGAGCAGAGTACAGTTCCATGGTCAGCTGGTCATGTTGGCGGTATGGTACACAAGGTCCTTCAGAGCATCCATAGAGATTTTATTGTCATAAAAATTGATGCTAGTGAGATGGGTGCATTGGGTCAGGGCAGGCAGAAAGATACTGAAGTGAGAGTCATTCACCCTACAGTCTTCTAATTCCAGAGTCTGCAGAGTATCTGTAATACTTTCTAAAAAGAATTTGAGAGGTGTGATATTCAATGTAGTTAAAGAGAAACCTTTTACGCATAGATATTTTGGGAGCCAACTTTTAGTCAAAAAGCGACTGTCGTCTTTGCAGACATCTCAGGCCATATATTTGAAGATTGATATTTTCCCACCCTGACAAGAGACTTGTTTTTCTAGCATGATGTTTTTGTAAGCAGCCTATGACAGCTGAGCACATTCTGGTAAAATCTTGTTTTTCTCAGACATATCTTGGATTTGTTGTTTAGTGTCCCCAGCTGTAAGGCTCTTGTGGTTGAGTGTCTCCAGCTGCACTCCCCTGCTTGTGCTTATATACCCATAATTGCCTTTCAATAAATGAGACTTGGGCCTGGGGACTTGATCAGACACCGTGGCTTGTCTCCATTCTTCTTGCCCCTCCATCCTCACTCTCTCTCTTGCAGACCCCATTGACTGACCCAAGTGGGCCAGGTCATAGATGTTTAAGCTGACCATAGTTCCAATGCTGGGCAAATGACTCCAACTCTGATTGAGAGATCTGGCACAGAGCAATGGTCAGGGACACCATAATGGTCAGGGACACCAAGGAAGCCTCAAGACACCTAGGGAGAGATCACATTGCTGGGGTCAGAGAGATCTTGGGAAGGCATCCAGCATAGCCTGTTGGCTTACCCAAGCTACACCACTGTAGCATGTGGGTATTACCTTCTTTGTGGGACTGGCTTATTCCCTAGCTACCTATCCTAGTCTTTAGTGACAAGCAAAGCCTAGGGTTATCCAGTAGGCTAAGAGGGCCTACAGAAAGAGGAAGGTTGGAATCTATATGAGCATATATCAAGATACTTTATAAAGAACCATTGACTCCCCGTTATAAATTCCTTTACCTCTTTACTCTTTTTTTTTTTTTTTTGGTTTTTCCAAGACAGGGTTTCACTCTTTTTAAATTGGATATTGTATTTATTTACATGTCAGGTGCCATCCTCTTTCCCCATTTCCCTTCCCTAGAACCCTCTATCCCATCCCTCCTCCTGTTTTTGCTTTTATACCATTTTAATTATGTGCAAGTATTCAGGTCAGTTCTAGGTTGAGGAACTAGCAATACAATGGATGCAAACAGTCAAAGAACAAGCAAGACAATAAGCACAAATAGTCAAAAAACAAGCAAGGCAATAAACAAAATTTTGTGAACACTCCCATGATTACTGTTTCTAAGGGCTTATCAGGATGACCAAAATATCTGAGTCAAATTCTCTGTCCTAGCCCAGAGTAATTTTCATGTCTAAAGCCTTCTTCCTTGTTATAGCCTACCTCTGACCATTCAACCCCAGCCTTTGCATTCCCTGATCCCCTTAGACCAGCCTTGGTCTCAAAAGAGTTATATACTGTTTAGGAATTAGGGGAAAACAAGGGCCTGTTCTCCCAGACCTAATGGAAACACAGAGCTCACCTGGGAAACTGTGCAGATCTGAGCCCCCCCCTATGCAGTGGCCTCTTCTCTTCCCCATTCCTCCACATTAGATCAGATAGGATTGCTGTGGAGGAAAACTCACTAAATAGGACTCACAAAACTGGTTGGTCTTCTACCATGGTAGCTCTCTCCAAATAATCTACCTCACTTCATTGCTCAGCTTTGTGGGTGAGCCCTGATTCAGTTAACATGGAACAAGATCATGCTTCCATGTTCATTGTATAATATACAGTGGCCTGCAGATATTAGTACCCACTACTCTCTTATGTAGAAAAAAGAGGTTTGCTCTGGTAACAGCAACAGCTCTTCATCCTTTCTTACCTGAACAACTCATTCATGTGGTCTTTGAGAAAATAGACATCAATAGTGAGATGCTGGAAATAGCTGTGTTTTGGGAACAGAGAAATCATCTCGGTGACATTCCTCTCCACTAAGGGTGTGTAAGTACTTCTTCCAAAGATGCATAGTGTACTAGCATGAGTTTGTGAAGATTTTTTATCTTGCTGATGGCAAGGAACAAGTTTTGCCAATTCAGACAGATTCCCCACTGTATTCAGTTCCAACTCCTTGATGAACTCTGGTTGTACAATTTTTATCACCTTCCTGACCTTGGGCACCTTTGTTTGATTCTTCAGCTGACAGCAAGAAGATTTATTTTACCTGAGTTACACTTGGCCTCAAGAGAGAACAGCACTAGTCCAGAATGCCAGAAGTCCAGGACAAAGGGCCAGCAGGACTGTTTTGTTTGTAAGAAAGGCAGTCATTTTCGCAGGTGATCTCAGTGAGGTGGTGACATTCCAGGTCTACTGAGAATTTTTACCAATAGCAGCCTATAGTCCAACAACTTGTTCCAGTGTCCCGGCCTTCATCCCTCACTTCTGTTCCTGCAGATTTTGTGGGTGCACAAGCTGGTTTTACTCGGACCTCTGCCTCATCTTTCTGCTCTTGTGCTTCAGCCTGTTCATTCTCTTCTTCCACCACTTAGCTCTCATGGCACAAAGAAGATGGTGTTAAGGAGACATTAGGGAGTTTGGACTACTGCTATTTTCCTTGGCTACTTCTAATGATCCAATCAACTTCTCAGAGCACAGATGCAGGAAACCCTCTCTGTCCTTTGCCCACTGCAACAAATGTGTTTGGTGTTTATCTTCATGCTGAGAAGATTTAAAGGAAAGGTCACTAAACACTTTCATATACTGCCTCCTTCATGGGTTCTCAAGCATAGTTTCTACCCATTGGTCTCCACTGGCCTGAAAATCTCAGGAGTCATGGTATCCATTCTTCAAGGGAACCACCTGAAGCTTCCTCATCCTATGAATAAAACAGGAGATGGGTCTGAAGAGAAATTGAGACACTACACTTTTTTCATCATCTCTGATGCTATTTGTCCCCTGTTCTGCTGTCTTGCTGTCTTCTATATACTCATGATCTTCGGTGCTGGGTCTCCAATACAACCACCTCTAGCTTGCCAAGCAAGGGCACTGTGCATGAGCTGCATCTGGAGACCAGTCCTGTTTCTCTCCACTCAGTTGCCTTGGATTTCTGCCAGCTTCTATTTCTTTATGTTTGTTTTTAAGACAGGATTTCTCTGTGTGTATCCCTGCCTCTATAGCTCTATAGACTAGGCTGGCCTCAATTTCAGAGATATACTTGCCTCTGTCTCCCAAGTACTAGGATTAAAGGTATGTGCCACCACCTCCTGGCATGTCAGCTCTTATTTCTATTACCTGGTGGAGACACAGGGACATCTGCACCAACCTGTATCTCATATTTAATTTGCTACAAAGACTCAAAAGTTTTCCAGGCTCCTGTAGGCCTCTAAGATACCACCCAAAGCCTCTGATTTACCTTTTACCTCATTCTTCTAAGTCCAGATTTCCCTACCTGGTATTTGGCTTACCTGGGGCTTACTTCTGTTTCAGCCATGGGCCAACTCCATCTAGTATAGCTTGGAAGTTGGTCTTATCAGCAACCCAACAAGAAGGCCAAGGTAGGGCCAGTATTCCACCAGGATCTTAATTGTCTTTGCTTTTCTCTGAGTGTCAGCCTCCTTGAACAGCGGTGGTAAGAGCTTCCTTCTTAGGTCCTGCAGGATAGAGATGGTCAGCAACTTCTTCCTCACAATGCTCTGTGCAGCCAGCTGCAGGAGTATGGGTGGCTCTTCAAAGTCCAAAGTATAGGGAGATAATCCTAGGGAAAAATTTAGGAGAGAATGTATTTTCAGGGTTTTTCTTAGAAGGCTTTTAACTCCCAGCACTGGTGGCACATGCCTTTAATTCTAGCACTTGGGAGGCAGAAGCAGGCTGATTTCTGAGTTTGAGGCCAGCCTGGTATACAGAGTGAGTTCCAGGACAGGAAGGGCTACACAGAGAAACCCTGTCTTGAAAAACCTAAAAAACAAAACAAAAAAACCACAAGGCTTTTACCTCCTCACAGTAAGCATCTGTCTCCACGGTGGCCATGATGAAGACTTGAATTTTATTTCACTCACTATTTGGTGGTCTCAAAAGCAAACTCCCCATATGGGCAGCATGTGGAGCCTCTCTCAATCATTTGTTCACCATTGTCCCATCCAGTTCCAAACTCTAATCCCCATCTAATTTTGGAAAGCAGCATCCAGGAAAAAAAAAAAACCAGAGCCCCATTCCTTATAGCAGAAACAATATTAACCACCTTTCAGAGAAGATGGAAATAAGCTACATACTGAATTAATCCATATTCTTCTTTCAATAAATTGATCTTGTCTAGCAAAGACAGGGAAGAATTTATGAAATGGGCAAATTGCTTCTCTGTCTGTCTGTCTGTCTCCCTCTTTCTTTTCATCATTTTTCAAGACTGTCTCTGGGTAACAGCCCTGGTTGTCCAGGAGCTGACTTGTCGACCAGGCTGCCATTGAAGTTAGAGATCTACCTGTTTCTGCCTTCCCAAGTGCTAGGAGTAAAAGAATTCACTACCACATTCAGCTTACTTTTTATTTCCAAAGTTTAGAGCCAAGCTTGGGGAGCCTAGCTATGTCATACCACTTTGAAGCATAGAGCATACTGCATGTATGTAGTGGGGGTCCTGTCTGTCTTTTAGCAGCTTGTTTCTACTTATACAGAGTTTCACTATGTAGCCCACAGCTGGCTATGTAGTCCAGGCTGGACTCAAACTCACTCTTTTTTTTTGTTTTTTTTTTTTTTTTTTTTTTTTTTTGTTTTTCAAGACAGGGTTTCTCTGTGTAGCCCTGGCTGTCCTGGAACTCACTCTGTAGACCAGGCTGGCCTCGAACTCAGAAATCCGCCTGCCTCTGCCTCCCAAGTGCTGGGATTAAAGGCGTGCGCCACCACCGCCCGGCCCCGTGGTTGAATTCTTGTCACAACATTGATTCATTAACTTTTAAAAAATTCATTCAATTATTTGCTTATTTTTATATACTTGATTTGTAATTTACTTCTGTGATTGGACTCTCAGCAATCCTCCTGCCTCTTCTTCCTTGAGAAGATTACGGTTTTGATCCAGCACAGCTGGCTGAATTATATTCATAAGTGACCCACATTGTTCAGAGTACGAATTAAGTCAGGGCTTAATATGGACCTGATATAGAGAAAACTTTAGAAAAAAATAAACCGGGAGTTAATATTTGTTGGGAGCCGTCTTTAGTACAAAGTGGCTAGATCAACTTTGCAGCCATCTGGAACCATATACCCTGATGAAAGACTTGGTTGTCAAAAGCCTATAACAGCTGAAGCACACTCTGATAAATATATTGTTTATCCCACATAGCTTGTTTTGCTGTTTACTGCCCCCAGCTGCAAGGCGCACGTGGTAGTCACGCCTGCAAGGCATGCAGTTCACGTGCTGTCCACGTGCTATCTATGCCATACATGCTTGTAAGGTGCACATGCTGTCCACGCTATAGACGCCTGTAAGGATTACGTCATATCAACACCTGCAAGGCATGTGGTATCCAGGCGCCTACAAGGCACGTGGCAAAAGCCTATAAATACCTCAGAATTCCCTTCAATAAAAGAGACTTGATCAGACTTTCTGTCTTGTCTCCATTCTTCGTGTCTCTTCCCCTTTATCCCCCCCCCCTCTCTCTCCTCTGACCCTCGGACCGGAGCAGCAGCTTGGGCCAAGACACAGTGGCCGCCAAGCATGGAGCGGAGCAGGCAGCAACATTTTGGCCCACAAAGCCGGGCAGTACGGGCCGCGACAAATATTCCCACAACTATGAATGTGTTCTGGAGTTCAAGGCTGAGCCTGATGTTCTGTCAGTCATCAGCTGTGGCAGTTTGAGAAGGCCGAGGTGGGAACATGCCACACAGGTCTGTTCAAAGTCATCTTCAGCTACACACAAGATTGAGGACAGCCTGAGCTAATAGACATCAATTTTTCTTTTTTTTCTTTTTGGTGCAGCGAACGTTTATTGAGAGGTTTGGATGGGCATCACTTTCTACAGGTCAGCACCTCTTTTATTATGTAGTATCATAGCATTGTTACATTATATTTATTGTGCATATTATTATTGTCATATAATTATACTGTTATGATTATAAAACAAAGTATTATGAAATACTTAATTTTTCTTTTTTATGTATTTATTTTAACTACATGTGTTTGCCTTCAGTCAGTGTACCACACGTCTGCAGAGCCAGAAAGAGTGCAGAGCACAGGGCCAGATAACCCTGTAACTGAATGGAGTTACAGATGGTTATGAGCCACCATTGAGGTGCTGGCACTGAATCTGGGTCTTTTGCAAGAGCTGCCAGTGCTCTTAATCACTCAGCTCTCTCTCTAGGGCCAACTGTTTCCCCTGGTTTGAGCCTGTGTCTGGTGATTCCTAGGCTGATCTCAAACTCACTGTGCTGCTAAGGAAGATCATGAACTTCTGAACCTCCTCCTTTTGGGTCCTGAATATTAGAATTTTAGCTGAGGGCCACCACACTCAGTGTATACAGTGCTTCAGTGCTTCTTGCAGCAAATCAGACCCATGGCTCCTTGAGTGCTAGCTAAGTATTTTTTTTCCTGAGACAGGGATTCTCTGTGTAGTCCTGGCTGTCCTGGAACTCACGCTGTAGACCAGGCTGGCCTCGAACTCAGAGATCAGCCTGCCTCTGTCTCCCAAGTGCTGGGATTAAAGGTGTGCGCCACCACTGCCCAGAGCTAGCTAAGTATTCTAACAAGGGAGATACAAACAGTCCTAAATAATTGTTTTGTTTATTTCATGCAATAAGATATCATATATTCAGGCTGTCTTCAGAATCCTTATGCAGCTGAAATTGGCCTGGGATTCCTGATTATTCTGCTTTTAGCTTCCAAAATGCTGGTATTACAGGCATGAGCTAGCACATCCAATCCTGATTTTTCTCACCTGGGAAAACCAGATGACCCTATTATTACTACATCATTCAAGCATTTTCTATTTGATGGTATCGAACTTTTAATAAGGAAACCCTGGGGCTGGAGAGTAGGTAAGGTTACTCACTGCTCAGAGGATTCAAGTTCAGTTCCCAACACCGAGGTTGATGACTCACAACAACCATAACTGCATCTCAAGGGGAACCGATCTCCTCTTCTGGTCTCTGCTGCCAACTGCATTCATGGGCACACCTTCCATTCAGATACACACAGGTACATAAGTTAAAACTAAAATCGACCTTAACAAAATAGAAAAGAATAAGCTTTTACTGGTGATACTGATTTACCTTTAAAAGATTCATAATTTTTATTTTGCTTTATGAGGTTGAGTGTTTTCATCTCTGGTCCCTGGGGCTAGAGTTGTAAATCTGTGTGGTTGTGAGCAACCATATGAATATGGTGGCTGGGGATCCTTTGGGAGAATAGTCAGAGCTCCTAACTACTGGAAACTCTCCAGCACTGAATAATCATTTAGCTTTTTGTTTTCTTTGTTTTTGTCTTTTGAAATTACATAGTGTAGGTCTGAAATTCTGTGGAGATAATAGTTTAGCCAGATGTTTGCCAGGAGCCTGTAGAGACTGGTAAAAAATATGAAGCAGGAGAATCGCTCATACCTAGCTACACCTCGACATTTTCATGCACTTTTCCCTATCAGTTCCTTTAGTTCCCATTCTTTTTTTTTATTATTAGATATTTTATTTACACTTCAAATGCCATCCCCTTTCCCCATTCCCCCCCTTAGAAAACCCCTATCCCATGCCCCCTTTTCCTTTTTGCATTTATACATTTTTTTAAAATAATGTTAATCATAAGCGTTATAAGTTTGGAATTGTTCAATCAGAGGTGTAACCCACTAACCGACCTAGATATAACAACTATCTTTGACTGGTGGAGATACATGAATATCTGCCTCCCTGTCTCCCCCCTTTCTCTCTTTCATCACCTAGCTTCTCCTCTCCTCCTTCTCCTCTTCTTACTCCTTTTCTTCCTCTCAGTACTCCTCCTACCTTAGCTTCTCCTACACATCACCCTTCCTGTTAAAATGAAACTTTTCTCTCAAAATACAATTAGAGCATAATTATGCCAATTTGTACCAGTGAGGTACAAGATAGTCCTAATACCCCATCCATCCTTTTGTTGACTAACCAGCAACTCTGTCATTTATCCTAACTAAAACATTTAGTTCTGAACCTGGCTTTAGGATGAATGTCAGCTGACGACCATCCACTCAAATCTTTTCTCTTACGGTAAATAGCTGTAGTTTTCAACCCCATCAGAAATCCAGAATGACTGAGTTAACTATAATTGTGGGAAGCACAAAGCATAGCTTCTAAAACTTAGCCAATTTATAGAGACCTCTGAACACCTGAAAAGCCCCTATACTACCGAACGTTGGAGCATCAAATCTTCAGCCTTCTGGCCCAGAATCATCTGACAGACCTTGGTGATGCAGGATTATTAAGGACTGATTACTCTGTCTAGGCAGATATAATCAGTCGACTATTCTGCATGTGTGTCCTTTTCTGGACAGTAATTTGTCTGTAGTTGGAGAGAGGCAATTCTTGCCTAGTGGCTGTTACCACACAACTGGAGTAACTCCAAGGATGCTCAATTTCTTCTTAGAATCCACGACAGGAAGCTGTCAGGAGCAGACAGGTCTCTAATCAATATGAACATTAATATATAAATATTTGTAGCATCAGTTCTATGGACTTCTGATATTTTGAAAACCAACTATCCATGTAAGGTAACCTGGACTGTTGTCTGTTCACTCCTCTCAGCTCTTTCTAAATAAAATATGGGAAACACCCTAACAATAAACTCAAAAATATGAATTTGCTATAGTCCCTTAACTCATAGGTTATGGGTCCCAAATCAGTTAAAAAGGTTAAAAAAGGGTTGGGTCTAGGCATTGTATTCCTAAATGTGTTATACAGGCACAATGCCCATGAGCGTATCAATATTCATCTCATTTTTATATTAATAAGAGGCTCGTACCAATGAAAACCTTAAATTTGAGATCAAAGTAAATTTTGTACCATTTAAGAAATTATAACTTCATCTTGATAATAATTATACAGATTTCTACCAATAGGTTATGGCTATGCAATAAGTCCTAGCTAATCCCCCCTGTTCCAACAAAACCACTACTTGTCCCTAGAAAGACAGACCATTATTAACCACATTAGTCCCCAAGCTCAGGGAATAGGGGCGCTGACTCTTCTTTAACTTCTTCAAGCTGATTAAGGGCGTTGAGATTTTAGAAGAGGGGTTGAGGGGAAGAGTAAGTTGATAAGCCTCTAATGCTGTGTCTTCACTGAATCCAGATGGAATTCCAGGACATCAGAGGTTTGGGCAGGTCTGCTCAGTATGCTTGATGAGTAGATACACCAAGGCTGTGTATTCTGCAATATACAATTCTCAGAACAAGTTTTAGTATCAAGAAAAAAAAAATTTCCCACCCCCAGGGGGCTGACATTTTTTTTTTAAAGATGTTGGTTCTGAAGACTTTTTTTTCCTCGCTTGTTAAAATTGGTTGTAGTATTTACATTTCAGATTTTATCCTCTTAGCCTACTTCCTCCCACCACCCAGAAACCTCCTATCCCATCCCCCTCCTCATGCTTCTATGAGGCAGTGACCGCACCTACCACCCCCCCCACTATCCTCTCCCCACCCTCACATCATTCCCCCCCCCACTGTGTGTTCATTTTTTTTTTTTTATGGGACCAAGAAACCCCTCTCCCACCTATGTGCGACAAGGCCATCCTCCCATACATATACCTCTGGAGTCTTGGGTCCCTCCCTATGTGTTCCCAGGCTGGTGGTTTAGACCCTGGGGGGCTCTGGTTGTTTGGTATTGTTGCTTTCCACCTGGGGTCAATAACCCTTTCTGCTCCTTCAGTCCTCTCACTGAGTTCTCCATTGGGAAACCCCTGATCATATCAGTGGTTAATTGTGAACATTGTCCTCTGAGTGTGTTAGTCTTTGGCTGACCTCTAAGGAGACAGCTATATCATGTTCCTCACATTATGCACTTCCAGCCATCACAACAGTGTTTAGATTAGGTGACTGTACATGGGGTGAATACCCAGGTGGAATGGTCTCCTGATGGCCCCTCCTTCAGTTTCTGTTCCATGTTTTGTTTCCCTATTTGCTCCCTTGAGCATTTTTGTTTCTAGTTCTAAGTAGAACTGAGGCATCCCCTCTTGGTCTTCCTTCTTCATGAGCTTCATGTGGTCTGTGGGTTGAGTCTTCACCAATCCAAGCTTTTGGGCTAACATCCGTGGAGATATGTTTGTGTAGCTACCTTCTTTAAGGCTTTTGGAAGATTAGTTTCTTGCTTTTTCTAGGTTATAGTTTCCCTCCTTGTGTTGGAGTTTTCCACCAATTATTCTTTGAAGTGCTGGATTTGTGTTGAGATACTGTGTGAATTTGGATTTGTCATGGAATATTTGGTTTCTCCATCAATAATGATTGAGAGTTTTGCTGGGTATAGTAGTCTGGGCTGGCATTTGTGTTCTCTTAGGGTCTGTATGATATCGGTCCAGATCTTCTGGCTTTTATGGTCTCTGGTGAGAAGTCTGGTGTAATTCTTATAGGTCTGCCTTTATATGTTACTTTGCCTTTTTCCCTTACTGCTTTTAGTATTTTTTTCTTTGTTTTGTACATTTGATGTTTTGACTATTATATGGCGGGAAGTATTTCTTTCTGGTCTAAACTATTTGGAGTTCTGTAGGCTTCTTGTATATTTATGGACATCTCTTTCATTAGGTAAGGGAAGTTTTCCTCTATAATTTTGTTGAGGATATTTACTGGTCCTTTAAGTTGGGAGTCTTCCCCCTCATCTATACTTATTATCCTTAGGTTTGGCCTTCTCATTGTGTCTTGGATTTCTTGTATATTTTGGGTTAGTAGCTTTTTGTATTTTGCATTTTCTTTGACAGTTGTGTCAATGTTTTCCATGGTATCTTCTGCACATGAGATTCTCTCTTCCATCTCTTGTATTCTGTTGGTGATACTTGTGTCTATGACTCCTGATCTTTTTTTTAGGTTTTCTATCTCCAGGGTATTGTCCCTTTGTGATTTCTTTATTGTTTCTACTTCCATTTTAGATCCTGCATGGTTTCTGTTTAATTCCTTCTCCCGTTTGTTTGCATTTTCTTGCAATTCCTTAAGGGATTTTTGTGTTTCCTCTTTAAGGGTTTCTATCTGTCTACCAGTGCTCTCCTTAAGTTCTTTGAGAGTGTTATTTATGTCTTTCTTAAAGCCCTCTATCATCATCATGAGAAGTGATTTTAATTCTGAATTCCTGCTTTTCTGGTGTGATGGGTGTTCAGGGCTTGCTCTGATGGGGGAGCTGGGTTCTGATGATGCCATGTAACTTTGGTTTCTGTTGCTTAAGTTCTTGCTCTTGCCTTTTGCCATCTGGTTAACTCTAGTGCTGCCTGTACTTGCTGTCTCTGACTGAAGCCTGTCTTTCTAGTTATCTAGCTTGTGTCTGATCTCCTAGGGTCCAGATGTCTCTGTGATCTTTTCCAGCTGTACTGATTATAGTGGTACCTCTAGGATGCCTCAGGATATGGTGCCTCCAAGGTAGTAGTCCAGCTAGGTGTCTGCTGTTCTGGGTGCAGTGTCTCCTCTAGAATATCTCAGGATATGTTGTCTGAAGCTCTGCGTTCATTTGTTCCTCTGTGGCTCTGGATTGGGTGGACCTTCCAGTATGTCTCAGGTGGAATCCGGGGTCCACACAACAGAAGACCTGGCAGAGGTCTGATCCAGGCCTCAGATCTGGGAACTAGTTTCTAAGACACTGTCCAAGTTAGAGCACCTGGGATCCCTACTTCCTCTGGGTTCTTGGAGGTTGGGGACAGAGCTGCCACCCAAGATCTGCTCAGTGCTCGGGCCCAGACTGGAAGGAACCAGTGTTCCAGGCCGGGAGTGACTTCCTGGGTCCTTTTGGTTCCCAGTTACTCCCTGTTTAGGGCGGGCCCTGCTGTCTGCTTACCTAAGATCCTGCCTGAGTTCGAGCGCCTGGGATCCCTGCTTCCTCTGGATTCTTGGAGGTTGGGGACAGAGCTGCCACCCAAGATCTGCTCAGTGCTCTGGCCCAGACTGGAAGGAGTAGTTCCCATTCTTAATGTTCTCTCAGAACATAGAGGAGCCAGCAGGATGCAGATTGTTTTTCTTCAATACCCCAGACACTGGTTTCACTTCCCCATGGGATCTTTCTTTCCATGCTTTTCTTAGATCACTATGTCATAGTGCTGAGATCAATATCAGGGTTCTGGCTTGTTAGGCATAACTTTTCTTCAGGTGTGGCAATACACCTTTAATTTCAGCATCATCAGGTACAGTAGGTAGCTCTCCAGGTATTATAGGCTGTCCTGGACTACATAAGGAATTCCAGGATAGCATGGGATTATGCATAGTCTTTATTTTTTCAAAAAAAAAAAAAAAAAAAAACAAAAACCAAAACAAAAAAAAAAAAAAAAAAACCAAAACCCAACCAACCAACAAACCAACCAACCACCAAATAAAACAAAACAAACAAAAATACAAAAGGTACTTCCTTAGAGAGATAGCCACAAAGTTGTCATTTACTATTTAGCATTCTGTACTCTATAATACAGATTGGATCCTCTTACCATGACTGTGGGAATAGGAAGAAAGACACCTCCAGCTATTACTGCATGCTTCCTCAAGCAGTCCTGCACACCAAGAAGCCCTCTCTCAGACGGGCTCTTTAAAGGACAAGATTCTCTAGTATTCTGCCTCCAGAAGTTGCTGTCCTGCTCTTTGACTCCATTCTCACAAAGACAATATCACATATGATGCACTCTTGCCTAGATCTCCTTATTCTGCCCCAGCTAACATTGAACACCCGGTCCCACTGGCCTTCACCTTACAAGCCTAAACAACCATGCTTTCATGTTCACCTCAACATCTAATGTCAACATTTGCTTTTATTTTATTTCAGTATCTCACTCACTCAAATTGTTAATAGTTTTAATCTGGAGAGACAAAAGGAATGTCCTATGTAGCAACTTGGGCTACTGTCATCCCTGGATATGGATGAAGATGGGCTTCTTCATCTACAGTCACTGTAGATGACTGAAGGCTGCAATGCCTAGTCTGGGGATCCTTAAGGTTTAAACACCATTTGAGTCATAGGTTCCCTAACAATAAATATCTCTAATCCAAGGAATGAAGGACCAGAGTACTCTATCCCTACCCTGCTCATCCACATGGGGTCCTAGATGGTTCTGTATGCAGAAGAAAGTCAGGGGATGACTTCCTTAAGAATGGGTGATCAGGTGTCACTGAATTTTCCACATCCATAATATCTGTCACTTAGTGGTGAACTTTGAGCGGTCAGTTCCATGGACCATTTAGGATTCTATATGGACAAAACATGGTGAGGGTTGAGAAATTTATCCCTCACTCCCTAGGACAGAAAGACATGACTAATTAAGGGACATGTGACTCTAAAGTCCTTAACAATCTTAAGAGTCTCAGACTAGACCACTGCAGAGAGCAGCCCTCTACAGTGAATCCAGGCTGCAGGCACTGCTGATTTGAGGTCCTGCCAGGGAATCCAAATGTGATGATCAGTGACTCCAAAGGAACCTAGTCCATCCTCAGCTAATATCAAGGATAAAAGCATCACAAGATGGCATGCTGAACATTTCTTTATATTCTCTGGATTCAAAACTAGTCACCCAATTTGGTGAGATACAGAGAAAAATGAAAATAAAAGCAAATGTTGACAGTTTGAGTTGAGATGAGCATGGTTGTTTAGGTTGTTAGGATATGGCAATGGGGTGAGGTGGCAGATGGCGCAGGACAGGGAGCTCAGGCAAGGTGGGTCAAATGTGATGCTGTCTAGTGAAAATGGGGTCAAAGGGCAGGACAACAGCTTCGGAGGAGAAGGCCACTGGAGAATCCTCAATCATCTTAGCCCATCTGGGACAGAACTTCCAGGTCTGCGGGACCTGCTCAGGTGGCACACAGACAAATATGAGCTCCTTGCTTCTTCCCAC